>NW_028301601.1:31340000-31472500 GCF_987345545.1 Pholcus phalangioides
AAAGAAAAGATTTAATAATTGATGAATATTTATAATAAATCAGAGAAATAAATTCATAATTGATTACATCAATAATGAATATAATTGATTATATCAATAATGAATATAATTGATTATATCAATAATGAATATAATTGATTATATCAATAATGAATATAATTGATTATATCAATAATGAATATAATTGATTATATCAATAATGAATATAATTGATTATATCAATAATGAATATAATTGATTATATCAATAATGAATAAAAGAAATGATTTCATGATTACTTTTAGAAAGAATGTCAGACTTAATGATATAGAAACAATTTCATAGTACGTGAAAATTATAGAATTGCGTAAAAGATGATAATATTTATCTCAACAATTTTTTTTTTTTTTTTTTAAATCTGTATACAAACCATCTTATGTACAACACTCCCCACAGGCTCCATGAACAGTTTTAATTTGACTCGCAATGTGCCCGAAAGGTTCAAGACTTCTGATCCATCAGCTTCTACTGTAATCAGCATCTTTAATTCGTCTATAGCAGCGGTTCTCAACCTTTTTGACTCGCGGAGCACTTTTTAGTAAAAAAATTCTATGGCGGAGCCCCGTAGGCCCATTTTTAATTATTCATTAAGGTTACTGATTTATTTTTACGATTTGAAAAAGTTGTTGTAATTTTTTTTTTTAAGTGTTAATGTTTTTTTTTAAATTTTCCTAGAGTGGTCGTGGAGACCCTGGATAGTGCACAAGGAGCCCCAAAGGCTCCGCTGGTCTATAGGATGCAACGGATACAGAAATAATTGGAATCAAATCTATTTTCATCGTCCATAAATGAATTATCGATCTGAATAACTTTTTTGATAGGAAAACCTTCCCCTATTCTTGAATTCTATTTTTTCCAATTATCGGTATATGAATGGTTTTTTTTACTTCTGAACGTGCGCACATGGTACATACTGTATATTCCTCGGAATGTAAGCTATATTGGCGCTTTTTTTTCGTCTCTCTCACCGGATTTAAATGTGATTAAAAAAAAAATGGGGAGAGGGAAATCGAAAAGCCTACTGAAAATGAGAAAAAACGTTCCTTCTGTTCCCTTAAAATGCACGCACCATTTTATGCAAAGTATCTTTACCTAACGGATATTGCTCGAAGGCACGCAGAGAAGAGGAGGGGCCTAATACACATACACAAGCGTAAATTGCATGAACTCCACAGGGGAAAGTCCGTAGATCATATGATTGTTATTCCACCCCATTTCCACAATTTTTTTTTTTGTTCCGGTTCAACACAGCTTATGGAATGGATTGTAAATGAAATAAAAAGGAGGGTAGAGGCAAAAAGAAAAATCATGTCCCACACCCCCCGAGGGAAATTTCCCGAAAAACCAAGTTTTTTTCGCCATTTTTCCCATCAACATGCTGATTCACCCGATGATTCGCCCTCTCTCTCGTTTCACAAATTATTCATAACAGAGTGTCTAGAAAATTTCATCTGACGTGACCATCATTTTTTTTTGGTCTGATTTCGTTTTCTCCGTTTCCTGGGCTGTGACGCCATCTACACGCAGATATCAGAAACGCTAATATATTTTCCTCTTTTCACAAGAGATCTTTCCTCGCGAAACATATTCAGTGGCAACTCGATATAACGATATTCTACGGGCCCAAAAGTAACATTTAGACTTTTATGCGAAGTGTCATTACAACCGATGTCGTTATGGCTGAGTTATATGGCACATTTCTCTTATAAATTGCATATTTCTATATATAGCAAAGCACTTTGCATGTATACATGGCGATTCTAAATCCATGGAACAAACTTTAAGAGGTGATACAAGACTCCTAAACGAGCATTTTGGGTCATAGAATTTTGTGGTAGAATCGTAATAACAAAGGTAATACAGAGAGTTTTGAAAGAGTATTTTTCGGACGGATTTGCTGCAATAAGTGCAATCAACCATTCGAGACTATATTGTAATGTAGTAGGTCTTCTCATGGCGCAACCTAGGTAACACTTTGCAGCAGCATATCCTTGATGGTCCTTGCTCCAGTAAAAAAAACTCCAATCCAATCCAAAGGTGCATATGTATCCTCGAATGGTTGAGAGCACATATCGCAGCAAATCCGTCGGGAAAATACAGTTAAACTCTCATAGGCGGCTATCCCTTTATCTTCCTTGTGCATTCATCGCTGGTAGTACTTTTTGTATAACCTTATAATCTTTATACATCAGCATAAATACCTGTTCGGATGAATCGGATTTTCTGTTCATATATGACACTATCAGGATGGAAACATTCGTGAATAGGATGACAAAGGCTAATGCTCTACGCTTGCTGCTAGCTGGTGCGACAGTTTAAAAATTTGCTCCTAGGCTGACAGGGTAAACCAGACAAATATGGTACATATGATCTTTACTGAATAGAGGTAAAGGATGTGGAAGTTTCGGCTTTGAGGTTACTTTCTTCAGAGATTCATAGGAAAACAGTGAGAGTAAAATAAATGTGATGAAAGAACACATGTAGAGTACTTGCTACTAAGAAAGAACAGATCCCGGATAATACAGATTAAGGGATTGATCGGATGATCTGGTATTTCAAGTTTTGCATAAGATACAGTGAAACCTCCATATGCATAACGATACCGAACCAAGAAAAAATATCTTTGTATAGGAATTACCGTTGAATCGACAGTGAAAATTATCATCACGTGTCATCAAATTTATGCTGCTGTTGGTAACTTTTCTAAAATGACGTTCTCGGTATCACCAAAAAAATGCGCTTTCGAATATTCATTCGCTGCAAAGTATTTTAATTGATTAGCTGGTAAAAGAATATTCGAAGTCCTCGGAAGAACTGAAACATGTGACATGAGTTAAAAAAATACAGTGGAACTTCCCCTAATAGACACTCCCCGTTAACGGACACATTTCTGATCCCCGGTCTTCTTGGTTTAAGGCTTTAGTTTATTTCACTCCCCGTTAGCGGACACTCTAGATAGCGGACAGTGAAATCAGGCAAATTAATTTTCGTTTACAAGCTCATATTTATTCATTTTTGGTGGTTTATCAACAATTTATCACATTCAACTGAGATTATGTTTAATCCCAAGCTTGTGTTGGTATGATAAATCGTTAATTTATTACTTAATTAACTGAGCATAATTGTGGTCCAGGATGGTGAATTCGAATGGTTGTGTTGGTTTGGTTTGTTGATTTTGTTTGTGAAAGGAAGCGACTGGTAATGTTATGAAAGTCTTTATCTTCTCCACACTTATATTTTAATTTAATTTCCATTCAAAAAATATATGTGCAATGCACGCATCATGTACGGGTTAATTGGTTGAATGAAGGGAAGATAAATTAAATATTTTTCCATGTTTCTTAGGCTTTACAACTTTATTTGGAAATTACACATAATCACGAGTAAAAATGATAAATGTTGGAAATTTAATCAAAGTTTCTTTATCCAGACGATTTGTGATTATGCATAGCCACTGGTGTGTCACTTTTACATTAACACATACACATTTTTGAATTTAAAATGTATAGAAAGAAACAATTGCGCCTGAAGCCGAACGTCGTATAAATGTGAAAGCCGTATGAACGAGGTTCCTCGGTATATCTTACCTCCCCTATAGCGGACACAAAATTTTTGGTCCCAAGGGTGTCCGTTATCAAGAGGCCTACCTTATACTGAAGGATATTTCGAGCGAAAAATAAATGAAAATAATAAAAGTTGTAGCGGTTTATTTTTTACGAAATCCTCCTAAAAATATTGTTATAGAGGATTTATCATAGTAAAGGGATATCGTTGTATCCAGAGAACGAGTACATTACAGACTATAGATAGATAGAACCGGTCACATTCCCGGACTGGTGCAAAGCAACTTACTTCCGTTACCTCAAAAAGGCAGGGTTGTGTCGGAAAAATTAGCAAAAATTAATAGTAGTGGCCCCCTTGCCCCATGCTCGCAAGTATCAAATCACTCGCATCGTTCTCCCTATGAAGACAACTGTGAAGTCGATGTAACATGCAAGCCATTTGTCTGAAATTGATAGCTGAATCCAATGACCAGGGAGAAAAATTCCAGTGGCACATAAGGACGAGACCGCAGCTTGGGATTTCAAAAGAAGTGAGGAGAAGACTTGTGGGCAAGTAAACAGATGAAGTTGGCATGTCGAGGTGGAAGATTCGAATGATCTAAATACACAATACATACTAAATATATACAACGCCTCCACTGTGATGGGGAACGGGTAAACAAAGCCTCCGTCCACAGTGCTGAGCAGAGTTTTGCTTCCCTTTCTTTTTTTCTTTTTACAGAATATGCAATACAATCTATAATACCCGGCGCTGCCCGGGTTTTCTTCAATGAGGCTGTTTGGATCACGTGATATCTCCCTCTTTCTTTGAGGGACATGCAAACCGTGTCCAAGTTGAACCAATATGGCGACATCCTGCGCCACTCATGAAAGAAACAAATCTAGATTTAAAGAAAAATAGAAATGAATATATATATTTTTTTCCCCTTTTTTAAGGGTCGCTCAGTATTTCGATCCCCCCCCCCCCCCTGAAATTCGAGTTATCCATCTGCCTGTTTCAGCTTTCAAGAATGCTTAAGTAAAGCTGTGGAATTTTTTCGATGTACTTTTTACGGGCCCATAATTAATTTTAAAATATCTTACCCCACATGAATTTAGGCAGTTTGAATATCAAAAGACAATGCGGACATAAATTTTCATGCTTCACAAGATATAAATAAAAAGTTGAAATCAACGTTATTGCATGAATATCCAAATAAAAAGTATGTCCGGATAATTACTTCATATTTAGTCTCCTGGGCTTTGTATATCTCTAAGCGAACTTAATATTTCAAAAATCAAGAATCCAATACAATTTTTAAAATTATTGATGTGACAGGAAACACCACCAAATTTTTGCATTTATACACTAAAATCGGCAATTTTAACACTGATTTCTATGGAGATCATCCTTTTCCCGACCCTCAAAGCAATGCTGTTGACGATTATGATGTCTATTCAAAAACTCTCATTACTGGTAGTATTGAAAATGTGGCAAACCATTATAAAGGCATAAACTATTATACATATAGTAACAGGATTATAGAAGTGACAAACCATTGTAAAGGCATATACGTGTCTTAAACGCATTGCTAGGGAACCACGGTAACCAAAGTAAACGTTCGGAAAGTGATTGTTGAGGCCCAAAAACCATTGTTCTCCGACAGTTTTTCGTCCATTTGGGGCATTTGCCCCGCTCCGACGACATTTTAATGTAGCCTATCGTTCAAGGCGGGTCCCATTTGGTATATATGCAAAATTTGGCGACGATCGATCTAAAATTGTATATTTGTATAACGAACATTTACACACACACACAGACAGAAAACCAATTTTATATAAATAGATATACACACACACAGATGAAAACACGGTTCCTCATTTCACAATGCTTGACATTCACATTTGAATTATTCACATATATTATTTATTTACATAGCATAAGTATCCCTTTTTACATAATTGGGAATGCACATAAACATCGCTATAAATACAATACACACTGGGAGCAAATATTATGTGCGCATACAAATATCCATGGTTACAAAATTATAATCATTCTATGTCAGTGTATAAACTAAAACATTAGTATTATTCTTCCGGTTTGTTTACTACAGGGTCGCTGAGTGCGTTGTTTTTAAAATAGGGTGTGTGTGAGGATATTAATTCTTACTTTCAAAAATTGTTCTTACACAGATGTCGTCGATTCCAGATGATTGATATACAGTCGAATTCCCGTTATGACGAGCACCAAGAGACCAGAGAAATCTTTTCGTTAAAACGAAATTTCGTTATAAAAGAGTTCTAGGTTACCTAGCATTATTCCTATGTAAACTTATTTAGGGGAATTAGAAAAGTGTTCGTTAAAACGAGGTTTTTGCTATAACGGTATTCGTTAAAACGGGATTAGACTGTATTATGGTGTAGGAGCCTAAGTTGACGCATTTAACGTCTGCTTCTAATTCAGATTGTACTTCCGAATCACTAGTAGTTCGTTCACTGCTTTGAGTTATTATCAAAACAGTTTCTTTATTATTCACCAGATAGTACAAGACTTGTAGTTTCTCGTTGCAGATCTTTGTAAAATAATTTTCCCATAGCCAGAAGATCTCTCGTCCGTTTGGTGGTGCTTATAAATGATATCCCTTTGTGTACTCACACTGTGTCACATAGGGTATAACGCTTCCCGGATGGTAGCATCTACACGTGCTGGTCTGGCTGATTTTGAACATTTGCATGTATTCACCGGATGAACCGTGTTCTGTGAGGAACATTACCATTTCTCTCGGCATGACTTCTTTCATTTTACCCACTTTTGATATTACGTCGAAGACTTTTCTTCCAGTTGTGCATATTTGCCAATGGTATTGCCATTTCTCTGACGCTTCTTGCAAGAGCAGATTTTTAATGTAGGATGCCGGTAATTTCATTAGGTGGTTTTCATGTTGATGTTTTGTGGCCTCTTTTGAGAATTTATCCGTCATTTCATTCCCCTAAATGCTTACATCAGCTTTCACCAATCGTATTTTAATCTTCCTGTTGTTCATCAGTATTTTTCTAATGTCATGTACTAGGCTATGACGGGATTCAATGTCCCGTATTGCATGTATACTAGACATGCTGTCGGTCTTTATAGTTGATCTGTCTGCAAAATGTTGTCCGTAAGTGACCATCCATATTGCGTATAACTCTGCTTTTAATACAGTGTTGTTATTGATCAATCGACAGTTCCATTTGTCCGTTACTTCACCCATGTATATACTGATGTAGGCTGCTCCTACGTCGTCCACGGTCTTTGAACCGTCTGTGAAAATAATTCGATTTGTTGATTCTTCTACATCTGTGGTCAAGACCTGTGTTGGCAGAATGTCTTTCACCGGATGTATCACCCGGGGAAAGTCCATGTTGGATGTTTATACTCTACATCTGTGGGGAGATATGTTTCATTGTTTATTTTAATTTCGCGCTCGAGCCTCAAATTTGCTTTCTGCACTTCGTTATTCAAAAGTATATATAGCGGAGGATTGTTAGTTAATACTTGTAACGCACTGTTTGGTGTTGTGGAGTAGGCTCTAGTGAGGAATAGCAGGGATTTTCTGCTATTCATCAGAGAGTCTACTTTTGTTCTTAGTTGTTGTTTGGGATCACCGAACCATGCGATAGCACCATATGCTATAATGCGGATGGCGACAACTTTATAAAGCGTATTTCTAATTTTCGAATTAATGCCCCATGAAGGACCAGCCATTCTTTTAAAATTTTGTAAGCATTTCTGTGTTTTCGTGATCAGATAATTCACATGTTTGAACCATGTCAGGTTTCTATCAAATATTATTCCTAAATATTTGATATTCATATTGTGTCTTATAGGATTGTTTCGGAGTCTAATGGGTGGTCTTCCCTTTTTGTGAGAAATCCATAAGTAATTGGATTTGGAGAATTCGATCTCTAATTCATTTTCCGTTAGCCATGTATCCAATAATATCATTGCTGCTTTTACGTCCTCAGTGACCTTCCAGATTGTTGAATCCCGCATTACCAAAGCAATATCAGCATTACAGATTATAGGCTGTTGAGCATAAGATTTTTTTGTGACATTGAAAACCATTATAGTGACACGCCCCCTGAAATGTGTTTTTTCTGTCATACAACACCTATTCTGCGGTCTTCTCATGAGTTTCACTATATTACATTTGTTTTTGGTTAAGTGCTGTTATGCACCTTCTAAAAACACACTTTACAGCTTTTGCTATTGCGATTCGACCGGATATTCTACTACTAAAATGCTTGTTTAGGAGTCATCTATTGGCTCTCAAAGTTTGCCCATGAACTTAGAACCACCCTGTATATAGACACTTAGCTTACTGTGATGTTTAAAAATTTAGACTAAAGACATGCTATTGCATTCCTTGAAGTAATTTTAATCAAATTGAATTTCATAAAATCATCATCGTTTCTTAAATGCTTTCTCACATATAGATAAACACAGTTATTGAATAACGTAGAATTAGGAAAATATACTTCTTTGATAAAATTAATCACAATAAAAGCATTTTAAATATTATAAAATATATATACTAATACATCTAGCAGTTGAAAATTTTTCTCCTCGAGAAAAAAGCGAAAATATATTATACGAGTAATAATATACTATGATTGTAGAGATACGTCTCTATACGTTAAGGAAAACTTTTAGTAACTTGTGGAGGAAAGAATATCCTTACGTCATATATATGAAATGGCAAATCAGACACTCATTGGAACCGACAGGTGAGTTGATCCCGCACGGAAAAGGTAAAGCCGATTTTCTGATATAAAACGAAGGAAAAAATCACCAGACTCCCCCCCCCCCCCGACATGGCTAGGTTTTCCCTCCTCTATAACATCTCCATCCAATTTATGGAGAAAATATTATTTATAGTGAAATTACTCAATGGCTTTCGGCGTAGAGTGAAATTTTTGGAAAAAAATAATTTTACTGATACATATCCAATTTTATTTGATTACATTTATTGAACAAAGCCCTAAAATTATCTGAAAAATATCTCGAATATAAATTCCTTACCGTCACTTGCTACTGTAGTGTGTGGTACACTTCTATCAAACATGCATATTAGAGTGTTCGGATATCAGAATTGTTCTCTGTTTGAAACCTCGTTCTGTCATATACGGGAATGAAATTATTAATTTCCAAATTAACATTATGCAATAAAACCTGTCTTCAACGGAAAAAAATCGTGGTCCAAGGCCAGTATTACCACATAAAAGTTAGATAAAATCCCTTTTATAAAACTTAAAAAAATCCAGCCAATAAAGCTCATATGTTACATTCGAGCGAATGCAACCGATAAGCTTATTGTATTTTTCAAGTTTTATAAAAGCACTTTTACAAAGCTTTTACGGTGTAATCCCGGCCTAACACCGAAATGGAAAGGAAAATTGTAGCCTTTAACGGAAAATTTCACACAAACACTGTGAGTGTTTGGCGATAAACAGATCAAGGGACCATTATAAAATACTAAAGTGGTGCTCCACCGAAACTTTTTACGCAATCTATGCTTGGAAATGTGATCCTACATCATCCACCATTAGATTAACGAAAATCCATTTCTGCACTTGATGCTGTGGCTTTGATAAGCCATATGTACTAGTACAGCAGTTGCTTTCTGAAACTGACAAATTTTTTCGAAAAAGCAGGCCGTTCCACGAGAGAAATCAGTGCAAGGGTTGAATTTGCGAATGATATGCAAGACTTACAAAATAGTATGCAAGCTGTGTGCATTCAGTGATCGCAAGGCTGGCCATTATCGGAATTAATCAGAGAGAGGCAAAGAGGGGGCAACTTCCCTAACGGCAAAATTTAGGTGGGAAAAAAATACCGTTATAAAATTATCGAATTTTACACAGTGGTAGTGGTGACGAAATCATATTGCTTCTCTCTCTCTCCCCCTCACATAATTCTTAGTTACGTCCCTGATGCTGTGGATTGCATAAACATAGACGATAATGTACAAACTGAATCAGACTCGACAGATATTGACACCCTAAATGAAAATTTTTGGGGAAGTTGAAAAGGACGTAAATGTCGTTATTTTAGAATAAATAGAGTGTAGGTCGGAATTTTATATGGATGCTGTCAAAACCTAAATACAGTATTTAGTAATTATAGACTAATTACTTATTTATTTACTTTATTTTTAATTTATTTACTTTATGTTCAGTTAATTTATTTTTATTTTATTTCAATTACACACGAGATCGGTACATAATTTTACATATTATATCAATTGAACTTTTATTAGGTGGAAACCTGTGTTCAACGGAAAAAATTTGGGTCCCTTGCGATTCCTTTGAAGACTGGTTTTACTGTATTATTCAATTAAAGTACAGCAGTGTCATTAACAACCCGTTGATCACGATCCATATATTGGTCCATCTCGGAAGAATTTTTTCTAACGATTTTTCTTTAAAAATATTTATTATAGAAATTTATGTACGCATGACTTGTGAAAATGTGTGTATTGAAATGTGAAGAATATACTGCCTATTTTTGGTGCCAAAAGTTAATTTCGAAGCAAAGCTTTTTTGTTCACCAAGACAACCCCTAAATTGCGTCTACATCGGAGAAGATATATGTTGACCAAAAAAGTCACCTGTAGCTCGTCAATTTTATAAATTTGGTTGATGTTCCTTAATGAGTACGTATTTATAGATGTACGAAAATTTCGCTAAAACGAAGAGAAAACAATTATAATTGGAATATTAAGTTGAAATACTACAACGTTGTATATAAATTTTATAACTGAGCATACAGTGTTTCAGCACTATGAATGCACTTTCTTAGGCTGACCGTATTTGCTCAAGGAAAATACGGGATATTGAACTTCGAAATACCGGAAAATACGGGATATCGCCAATTATCTCCAGAAAATGATGCCAAAAGTAAGCAAAATTGCTAACTCGTGCTTAATCACAGAAAAGTCACCAATCATGGGAAATGAAGTGCTACTGCATATTGCAGTGAATTAAAAAATATATGACAGAAATATGTGAGATGAATATTCTTATTTGTAGTGGTGATTATGGCAATGTGATTTCTGAGTTGGGAAGATAGTTTTAATACTTGATTTGAAGAATAAAATGAACAAAAAAAAAAGTCTAGTTGGCTTCGTTGAAAATATGTACCCGTATTCTTACAAAAAAGAGAAACAGAAAAAAGCGGGACTGTCCCGGGAATTATGGGTCATATGGTCATACTAATCTTCTGTCAGTTATAACGACGTTGAAGTAACTTAAATATGCAGTGCCCTATTAATTCATGAAGTTTAAAAATGCATGAAAATATGAAGAAATTGTTATATTTGAATGCGGTCCACAAAAAAATTATCCTCACGCAGAGGGATTTTTTTTCTTGTACAACACAAAAAGATTTAAATTTTTGTCTATACAGCACGCTGCACAAAAGCAAATCATTGGAAATATGCAAATCAGAGTCCTACAAAATGCAGGATAAACGATTAATAGTTCATTGCTGATTTTTCTGTTCCTGGCGCTTTCATAAGAGTTACATTGTGATGTTGACATTTATGGATAAAGAACAGATTGTGAAGTCGTTTAACCACGAATCAGTGGCTAAAGCTTTGAGAATGTTTCGGTCACAGTAGAGACTGTAGAAAGATTTATGGTGAATTACCAGTTATTTGCTTTCGTGCAGCTCCCTCTATTCGTAAAAATTCTCTCTCTCTCTCTCTCTCTCGTATTGTTTTCATGAAAAAAAATCTCCTTCCCGAAAATAACATTTCCGCCAACAGCATGCAAATATACCAATTTCTACAATTATGAATCTCGAAAGTGTTTTCGACTTTATGGGACACCCTGTATATCTCAGCATACATCATTGGGACTAAAAAAGCTTTGAATCGCAGCCTCTGTGAAGTTCGAATAGCAACATTTCATTACATTAAAAATTAGCATGACATGAAGTTTCTTGATGGACAAGTGAAAGAAAGTAGCTGTCTGTTAGAATGACGACGAGCTTATCCCGTGACACGTCTTTAAACAGACAATGTAGAAGCTTTACAACGGGAAGTCTGGTTTCAAAGATGATGTAAGTGTCGTCACGGACAGTCTTTGCCAATGTGCATCCTAGATGCGTGATTAACGCGTCAAAGTTCAATTTCTCTCTTCAAAATTTCGTTGACGACTGAAAATACTTCAATTTCTAGATACTTTTCAATAGAGTTATTTCTCTGTTTTTCATAAAAAGAGTAATCCTCATTTTACAAAGCTACACCTTTAAATTTTGGAGGGAAGTGAAATTACGCTTTTAAAGGATTTTCCCGGTTAAAGCAAAGGTTAAATGCTTCTAATTTTATATTTGGAATTCAGAGGTGATTTTCTCAATTCATCACAAAAAAAAAATCTTTGTTTGATGCTTAGCATGTCTCATGCTCATTTGTATGTCTGTGATTTCGCTAATTTGTCAAGATGTTTTGTTTTCATTTCTTTTTCTTTTGCCTTGAACATTGCAGCGTGAAGTGTTTTCTTGCAATTTTTTTTTGAATCACAAAGAAGGCAGTTATATACAGAGTACTATTACTTCAATACATTTATTTTTAGTGCGGTTTTCTAGGCTCTGACGTAATCATTGAGGCCCTGTATAAACCGTGCAATTCAAAATATATTTCTAAACGACTTTTCCCAGCTTTCCATATTTATCAATTAACATCTTTAAAATAAATCCTGGCGTTAAGGGTTGACTTCACTTCTCATGAATTTTATGTGACGACTACATTGCTGTACAATTTATGCTCCCGAATTTGTTGATTTGTCCTATAAGTTTTCAGACAGATCTCAGAAACGAAATGAGCATTATCACCAAGCAACGAGTAAGAAATTGTTGTGGGGTAGAATACATGTGTTAAATTTTCTGATATGAAATTGGGATTGATAAGTAAAGTCCATTTAGTCATAAAATATAATTTTTAGATATTATACTTATATTATACAGGAAAATGGCTATATGTATAGATGTGCCGATTTTTTGGAAATAAAAATTCATCTCTGCCTTCGCTGAGAGTCAAACCACGGCCTCTCGTATGCTCTACCACTAAGCTATAGAGGCAGATTGGCAGTAGCGTTCTTGGAGCTTATATATGCTTAATGGCGCCGCACGATGCTATCGGTACTGTATTATCAGCCGTTACCATTCTAAACATTCAATCACGGATTATTCCGAAAAGTTTCGATAGTGCTTTATAGAAGAGAAAAAGTGTATATTCGATTAGAACAAAACAAAAATGCTCTAATTAAGGTTAAAAAAAGCATCTAATTCCTCGAGTCACGAGCTCTACTAGTACAGAGACATAATTAAAAAAAATTACTCAGTGTAGGAGAAGAAGAAAAAAAATAGCTTCATTAAAGAAGTGGTAAATTAACCGAATAAGAAATTCTAGACACTAAATGAGGAGAAAAATAGAAGGAAATTTTCTTGGAATTTTCGTTTAACTAGTTAATGTGTTCTTCTCTTTAAAAAAAAATAAACATATTCAAGAGAATTTTTCTGCGACATTTGCTTTCCTTTTCAGCGACAGAAAAATTTCATTATTTTTTTTTTCCTTTCATTTTAATCTCTTTTTTTTTCATCATTTTTTTTTTTCAACAGCATGTTTAAAAAAATATATATTCTAGTTTCTAGTTTCCAGCAGGTGAGTTGTTTACCTCTATTAGCTCATTTTAGCAATTAGGAACTAACCTTCTGGGAAAATAGTTTTTTCTTGTTTCATTCTCTCTCCTTCATTTAAATTGTCTTGTTTTGTCATTTAACTGCACATTTTTTTTCCATCTTTGAAAAAACTGAACTCTTGAGAAATGAAATAAATTATGGTATTTTGTAGTAGTTAAATTATGTTTTTTCCCCTCTATGAATGAAAATAAATATGTATATAATTTAAATTTTGACATGATGTGATGACATACTCTAAGATGGAAATATCTAAGTTTTAGTTAATAAGCGATCAAATAAATAGCTCACTGCTATCTACGTGAAAAAAATGAATAACAGCATAAATGAGGAGAAAGGGAATTTCCCGCTAGTTTATGCTGTTTTTTTTCCATTTGTGATGTCGAATATTTAAGCGAATATGGAAACTATCACTTGAAAACGTGATTTTTTTGATGGTCTAAGGAGAGACAGGGTAGCAATGTAATTATTTTTATTTTATTTATGTGTACGAAACCTCACAAAATTACAATCAAACGCCGATTTAACGAATCGGAAGAAATTTCAAAATTTTATTAGTTAAATCCAGGTAATCGTAAAATCGGAGTCAATTTCATCAGGAACATAAGCACACTCGAAACGGGAAATTTTAAAAGTTTTATTACTTTTGGTAGTTTGTATAAGTTTGGTGAACTTATTTCTGACAACAATTTGAAGGAAAAGAAGGAAACTCATAAACGTAAGATTAAAGTCAGGATGCACATGAAAAAAACTGTTTGATAGCAGTTTGTTTGGTATGGCAAATATATTTATCAAATTCTGTCGAAATTATCATTTTTTCGCTAATCCAAGAACATTTTCTCTTCAGATGACCCTCCATTCTTTACTCGTCAAGAACTCGCAAAGGCAGAGCAGAAATTTGAAATAACTGAAGAGAAGATTTTTACTGAAATCTGACCATGCGAGCAGCAAAATATTTTATGGTACTGATGTCACACCGATTGCCGGAGAATTCTCACGTACAGGGTGGACAAAAAGTCCGTAGAAACTTTGAAAGTTCATAAAAACCGGAAAATTAACCGAAATAAAAAACGGTTTGTAGGGTTACGATAAACTTGTTGGGGTAAATCGAGAAACTATCCACACTTAGAATAAGACAAACATAAGTATTCCTTATGGGCATGGCATAATATTTTATCATATATATATAGTTTTTAATTTCATTTTTAATTTGGTTGCTGTATTTTTGAAATATATGAGATCCGTATCTGTTATGGACATCGTTTCCTCAGCCACCTCATTGGTCATTTTGCCTGTTGTGGCTTTGTATTTGTATTTGTTAGCATCGCTAAGTCACGGGAAGTTTTTTACGACAGAAAAAACATTGAAAAAACAGCCGATAGCTGACGCTGACTTACGCAAGTAGTAGAAAAGGTGCGCAATTAACGAACAGAATACCTCCAAGTCGTTTATTACAGTAGTATGTGTTCCATATGGCCACCACCACAGGGGATAACACGTTGCAAGCGAATCACCTCTGCATCGGCAGAGTGCAACAAGCTCACATACATGGTTTACAACGGTGAACTGGTTGTAGATTAGGAGAACATTTTCTTATGACCGTTTCATTTGCATATTTCCATCGAAGTCACCCGTACCAGCGCCACCTATCGTTATCGCCACCATCTGTTATTTTAGTTATTTTTTGTGAACAAAATTCCCGTGACCTAGCGATGCTAACACTGCAAACCGTTTCTTATTTCGGTTATTTTTCCGGTTTTTATGAACTTCTAAAGTTTCTACGGATTTTTTGCACACCGTGTATATGCTGAATGACTTTATTATCTCCTTTTACTCACAAAGGAACAGATATCTGTTCCCCTTTTGTTTCGTTTCTCTCTAAAGAGGGGCAACAGATATCTGTTCCCCTTTTGTTTCGTTTCTCTCTAAAGAAGGGCTGAAAGTCAATTCCCGGGTAGTCAGATCTTCGGAATGTGGTTTTGAAAGACAAGAAATAAAAATAAAAAATGTGGGTAGTTAACAGAATATTCGTTGTATCGAGGTTTTTTTCATTCGTAAAATAGGGGTTTGACCTGTATTTCTGCCAGTATTTATAAAAAAAAAAAACATTCGTTAATTCGAGGAATTCCTCATGGTTCAACTATACGTCATTTAAAGAAACTGTGTGTCAATTTTTTTTTTTTTTTTGTACTGGAAATATACTGGGTACATACTGGAAATATACTTCTGAAGCCAACGGTTAGAAAGTTAGAGTGTGCTACGGACAATCAATTTGAATTACCCTGTATATTGTAACCATAGTATAGAATATACAACCCTGTATCTAAGGATGATGTCAATCTCTGCAACAGCTGGCTGATACGAAGATGTGTTAAAGAAAGAGAGAAAATTCAACTGCTCTTGCGGAGAATTAAACCTACGTGCTCTCAATCGCTGGATGAGTTCCCTGGACCACTACACTACAAAGGCAACGAATAACTTTATCTTTCCTGCTTGTCACCATCTAGTGGCAATGTCAGCAATTGTGAGCTTTGACCTGAATTAGGTTCGACCGTCCATGTGGCGGTACCGTTCAGTGCATACGAACTGTAAAGAAAGATTGTGATATCCGTTGCTCTGAAGGTTATTGGTCTAGAGCGCTCACCCAGCAAGCGAAAGAACGTGGGTTCGATTCCTCGCAAGGTCAGTGGGATTGTCTTTGTTTCCTAAATTTATCTTCGTGTCAGCCCAACTGATGAAAACCTTATAATCCTATAACCATCATTCATACATATATATATATATATGTATATATATATATATATATATATATATATATATATATAAGATCGTTATTATCAATCTTACGTGTGAACAACAATCCATGGACTCGCTCCCAGAATTTTACTCCTCTAATAAAATTAAGAGGAGTAAAATTCTGGAAGTGAAGTTCTCCATAAGAACGCAATTTTCTTTTCACCGCATTCGTCACTATAGATACTTCGATGGTTAACGTGTTAATGAGTGGTTGTTCGACCGTATGTGGAAACAAACATTAAAGACATACATTAATGAAGTTCTGTTGTTCGTTAATCTCATTTGCCGATAATTAATGTTTTAATTCATGTCTTACTCATAAGAAATTTACCCGGCAGACCGTGGGAATGTAATTAAAGCATCCCTATCTTTCAACTTGACGCTCTCTTTCTCAAATGCGTGTAGCATCTTTTGAACTCTTCTTTTAGACTTTTGGTAAGGAATTTGCCATGTACAGTACTGTATTCGGGAGACAAAAAAAACAAGTAAAATTTTCCGAGACTTTCGCAAGTTTTCTTGTCTTATTCTTCGTGGCAGACGGAAGAAAGTGTCTGTCTCCCTGTTCGAAGCGAGTTGTCTTCTTGATTCCCTTAATCCTGTTTAGTAGCTGTAGTACCCTCGGTAAAAGAACTTTACCGAGGGTGTAATTTCGGTAGTTAGATGTTTTAAAAAATGGTCAGTGTAATAACTAAATAGTGAGAAAGCCTAATTTATATATAATATTTCCAAGTGATACACACACACACACACACGCACGCCCGCACGCACACCATAGTTCTCATCTGCCCGACCATCAAATGAATATCTAGAAGAATATGCAAAGTGATTAACATTAAAATTTTAAGACAGGTACAGTCAAACCTCGTTAATGAGTCACTCTTGGGAGAGCAAAAATATCACTTAGTAAGCGGAGTGACTCGTTAAACGGAGTAAGCCATAGCTGTGCCAATTCCTACCCGAGGACGATTGGGACTTCCAAAAAGTGACCCGGTAAGTGGAGTGATGTATTAACCGGGTGACGCACTAGCGAGAATTGACTGTATATCGGCGTTGAGAAGCTATTATTAAAGGTATACACGGTGATTATAAATTCAAGAGAGAAATATTAAGAGGTGATATAAGATTCCTAACCAAGCATGTTTGATCATAGAATGCGCAATCGAATCGCAATAGCAAAGAAGTTTTGTTTAGAAAGCGAAACAACAGCGCTTCCCCCAAAACAAATACTGTATCGTATTTTTACGAAAAGATTTGTTGCGATATATGCTATCAAGAATTCGAGGGTGCATACGTACCTTTGGATTGCAATTGGGCACTCCCCAATCCAATATCGGTGCAAGGTCCATGAATGTTATCTTGCGCAAAAAAAAAGGATCAAGAGGCATAATGACTTGTAATAGAATTTGCGCTATCCTGATTCTATCATGAGAAGGCCTACCATATTGCAACCCCGTGCACCCTTGAATAGTTGATTGCAATTATTGCAACAGCAAATATGTTAGAAAAATATATGTACTTTTGGTGGCCTGCTGTGTTATATCCTATACAGTCTTTGCTATTGCTATAGGGCCACACATTATATGACCAAAAATGCTTGTTTATAAGTCTTATATCACCTCTTAAAGTTTATCCCATGAATTAAGAATCCCCCCTGCATAAGGTTGAATGGAATCGATATATGATGGATCATAAAATATTGTTCCGCCGCTATTCAGAGGTTTCGACTAGCGGGCACCAGTATTCGTTGGTTAGAGACAATAGCAGGCCGCTGTGCCACATAGAGTTTTCCTTCCAACAGGTTGGTAAATGCCTGAAATAATATATATCCTGTTAGTTCTATTAAATTAAATTCCTCCAAACTAGTGCAACTTTCGCAAGCCTAATGGAAATAAAATGGAAATTGATGAATATAAAGCGAATGGAAATAGGCCTTGTTGTGTTTATATGACGCTGAGAACCGAAACTACGTCCAATTTGGTGATGCTTTTTTACATACAAATAATCCATGAATAAAAACTTTAAACGTTTATTACGAAGAATGATATTTTTGAAACTTTACTTGAGTTTGTGGTACGATTTCTAAAACTATATTCGTTTCATCATTACGAAATTTTGATATGATATTTTGCTATACATTGTTCAGGTTATGCATCAAAATCTAAGGTCTATCATATACATTTTTTTGAATTACAGTGTTTCATAGACGAAATGTAGAATGGAATTTCAAAAAATGCACATGTACATCAAAATATTTAAGTGTAAATTATGATCATATCACGCAGTCCTTTAAATTTTGGTTCATAATCTGCAACATTACTAGCTAAATGTACTGTGAATATCACGAAACATTTCATAAACGAAATTCTTTGCAATCGTGTTTCGAATATCACGAGAATTTTGCCTAAAATTTGACATACAAGTCACTTTTTCATAAAAAATGGCATAGGCAGACCAAAATTTGTTACTGCTTTCGTGATTTCGAGGATTTCTATTAAAAAATTTTATTATTAAAGATCACTCCAGTACCATTTTAAAGGAAAGTAACAAGGAATGTAGTCAGATACTTTAACTTCTTTCCCCCGTTATTTTGTTGGATATATACAGAGTGACCTGCATGTCCTGATACGCCCTTTATCTCATCATTTGCTTGTTATAAAGGTATAGTTCTTTTCAAAACTAAGTGCTCAAACTTTGTTCAGGAATCACTCTCTGCTAGTTTGGAGAGTGAGAATGAAATGTGCCATACAATAGAAAAACTGTCCCGCTGTTCTATAACTTCCAATTACAAAAAGTTGCAAAAACAAAAAAAATATATTTTGAGTGCAATATTCGCTGAGAAATTTGAATTGAAAATAAACCGGAGAAAAATTGGGAAAAAACAGCATGAAAAAGACAGCACTTCTCACCCTCAGTAATGCTGTTCTGTACTAAAATACCTCGGATTTTATGAATTAAAATATATCGGTAAATATTGCATTCAAAAATATGGATTTTTATATTTTATTTTTATTTTTTGATGTTTTGGACTCAGAAGAGACAGGGCAGAAACTTTCTAATCAAAAGTTAGAGGGCAGGGGTGATCGTATAAAATTTTATTTTGTGACACACTGCATTTTCACTCTCGAAACTGGTAAAAGATGATTTCTGAACATACTTTGATCTTTTTTTAGAACCATATCTCTACGACGAACGGATGTGAGATAAAGGCTGACTTAGAAGACATTGATTTATGATTGTTATTAATTTACCACTGAATATGATTATTATGACACTAGCATATGATTTTCTTTGTTATTTCTCTTATTTTTTTGCCTTCCTCTCCTTCCCCTTATTTTTTTAAGCAAACTTGTTGGAAACTTGCCTGTTTTTGGCTTCAGATTTCATATTTGTACACAACTTAACTAGATAAAATTTTGCAATGAAAAATTTTAATGATCACCGAATATATTGGAATCTTTTCTCAAAATTATAAAGGATCATTTTCATCCCACATTCAAAGTCCTTTCAGTTGACGAATACTTTCTCAGGTGTTACATTTCCTGCAAAAACAATTTAAAAAATTAGGATTTATTGAGTGAGATCTTAATTAAAAATAATGAATTTCGCTCACAATTATGTCTATCACAAAAAGTTGTCCATTTTTATGAACGTTTAATCACACTGGTAATACTACTGCATACATTGTATTAAGATAAAACAAACGGCTTTTTTAAATTTCTAAAAAATTCGAAAACATTTTAGACAAAAAAATCAGGGATTTCATGACAGAAGAAAGTACTGGTGACGTCTTGAATTAGAACGGTTCTCAGAGACAAAATGCAATCCTTCAGGAAAGATGATTTTTCTCCCATTCATACCAGATTTGATTATTCCTTTATAACCGGGCAATAAAGTATCATCGTCAGTCTCAATGCTGGTGAAACTCAAGTATGAGCCAAGAAATAACAACTTTCTGCCGTGACAAAATATCTCTTCAACCCCCAAGAATAATGTTTGATTTTAGTAGTGGATAGGTTAACTCATAAATGTTTTGGTATCGCTTGGAAAAGTAGGTCAGATATCTAACTCAAAGAGGGCCAAATCAACCGAATTTCTAGTTTTTGGCATCAAACAGTAATAACTTTTGCGTGGAAATTCACTCCAGACAGAATGAGAAGTGGCAAGAAGAGGTCCCACCGAAGACTTTGGCTCATTTACGGGAGAACTTTACTAAGTATAGATGTTGCAACGTAAAAACCCACTCGTAATGCTTTATGACCGACCTAAAACGTCGGCAAAAGTTTACAGCAAACATAAGGCTGATTTGGGAAAAGGAATAATACCCATCGGGAAGAAAGGCAAGTACCGATGAACGTCTCCATGCCTCCTCCCGTACTCTTCAACAGCGAGAAAAGTATCATAAAAGTTGCACATTAAGAAAAGTCATTTGTTCAAGGTGAAGGTGGAGGATGATCTTACACCATCAAAGCTTTTTATAGCTTCCTGCTTTTCCAGACCAGGTCCAACCTTCGAAGTAGGAAGAGGCTATGACGAGAAACAGGCGCTAAACGGCGCATCTCTCTGTTTGTCCAGTTCCATCCTCTCAAACTCGCTAAAGAGCATCCATTTAACCGGTTGATGCTTTCCCAAACTCTTGACGCCCGTATAGGCTGGCTTAAACAAGAATTAGAATTCAAATCATATTCAAATGCGTCGCTACAAAGTGTTCTTTCATGCTAATGCTTAGCATAATTGATACATTTATATTCATGGTTCGGGAAATGTGACTTGTGAGAAATCTTAATTGGAAACTAATTTCTTAAGGAGGGCAGGAACTAATTGCTTAATTTCGAGAAATTTTCTAGAGTGTTATGAGCACGTGGGTTTTGGAAATTTAGGAGGTAATACGTTATAATAAACCAGAGAGAGAGAGAGAGAGAAATATGAAAGTTTTATATGAAATGAGGGATGTATTGCCATGTGTTCCAAAAATACAATACATATATATAGGCCTTTATAATAATATTGTCAAGGTAAACATATTCATAAGAGGTATATACTGGCAATAAACACTAATTACATACATTTGATCATTTTTGTCGCACCGCGGTTATTTTCTGCACGCGAGGGCTAATTAGACCGAGACCTAAATTTTTTGCCGATTCCGAGCGGCAGGCTTGTTTTTCATGCTCATCGAGAGGTTAGTGCGATAACCCCTCGATGGGAACTCCCTGAGACAGGAATTTTTTTCTGCGGTCATGTCGCCGTGTTTGTAGTAACCCTGTGTCAGGAAAGTGTTCTGACAAGGACGAACTCGCGACACCCCTAAACATCCTTTGGCACTTCAGGCGAGTATCTTATCGACCTGGGCTACCGCACCCCAATAAACACTAGAAGGTATGCATGTAGTTTGAATAAAATCTAGGCAAAGAAAAGATGTTTCTCATGAAAATCTCACTGTATTCTCTCGATTGCCCAACACACCCCCCCCCCCAACTGTAGAGGTGTGGAATTTTTTCAAAAATTAGCTAAATTTTGTTTATCTGTAAAAAAATGTATTAAAGTAAAAAAGATAAAAAGATGAATTTTCAATTTGTTTTTATAAATTTCAGTTTGAAGTTATTCTCATGTATATTCTCAGTACTGGAAATTACGTTTATATGAAAAAACATCCTATGAAATCCGAAAATTCGATCGTTATATCGTGATCTTAATGGACCCACACACACGGATGACAATTTTTTCCAGTTCAGACCGGAGCATTTTCTCAATTTTTGAACTTTGCAAGATGCTTTTACATTTTTGATACTAAAAGCATGAATTAAAACATAAATGCCATCACATCTTCATTTGATGACAACTCAAAGAAAAATTCAATTTTTTTTTCTTTTTGTGAAGAAATAATTCCCTTAGGTCAGTCCCGATGATGCAGGATATATTCATCTTTACATACAAAAAAAATTATGTTTCAAAGAATTTTATTTAATAAATTACGCTTTTCCTCGAGGCGTTTTCTCCCCCCTGAATGCCATCTTGAAAACCGCCTGAAAGTTTAAGTTTTGCCCATTGAAGAAAGCTCAGGAGGTTCATATCCATTTTACTGTATTTCTATCTTAAAACTTGCGCAATTCTTTATAAGGCAGGGCTTCGCGAAAAAAAGCAACCCCACACATTTGTGCACGCAGGATCTGAAATGGTTAAGCCGAGATCATTATAAGGGCGTTCGACTGCATTTTATCTATAGTATTTGTACTCATAGTTTAATGTCTGTGTAGTTTTAAAAATTATGCGACCCATCGATCTCGATTAGGTAATACACCCCTGCTCCCATGAGGGTTGGATAATCCTGAATCTTCTGCAATTTTTTCCATTTCAATCCAAAAAGAAATTTAAACTCGCATGCGTGTGAAGAATTTGTATGTCTTATTCTTAAAGCGCAATACGAATAGTGAAAGATGCATTCTTTTGAAGTGATTGAAAAAAAAGCCGAAGACTGAAGTTTTCACCTTGCAAATCAGTGAAGACTTTTAGTGCAATGTGTCCTCGGAATTCGTTAATAATTAAAAATTCAAGGAATCGGCGTTTGCGAATAAGCTATTCTTACGAAAGGTGATTCTTTTTTTTTTTGCAACAGAAAAATATTAGTTAATTTTCCTGTCAATGGAAGGCGCTGAAAACAAGGCTAGCAGGAGTGATCGGACCAGATGCTTTCTTTAATATCTAATTTGTCCGAAACATTAAGTAAATTTTCAGCCGGGAATTTATGTATGTGTGACTGAGATAAAATAACTTTATCAATACCGCTTTATCACAATGAATACTTTCACAACATGACTATGAAAATTTTATGAATACGCCAAGTATAGGAAAGTTTATAAATGAACAGTTAATCGTATACCCTACATTTTACTTACAGTGTAGGTGTCAGTAGGTCCAAATCAGAGTTCTACATTTTATAGGACTGATTTGCATATGCCCGGTAGTTTGCTTCTGTGCGGCACCCTTTATCGACGCAATCTTGAACTAATAAAAAAAATCGCCTTCGTGAAAATAACTTTTCGGCAAAATTGCATTCAAATATACCAATTTCTTCAATTTTTATGCATGCATTCTTAAACAATTACGAATTTATGGGACACCATGTAGCTGAACTCCCATTGAGCCTGAGCTCTATACACGAAAAAAATATAAAAAAATGTAAAGGCCAGATCCCCCTGATTTTTCTTGAAAGGCCAATATTGCTTAGTACAGCCAAAAGTATGCAATCATCAAAAACTTGACTGGAACGCAAGTATAACATATTATTCATCCTTTTTGGATGTGAATTCATAAACATTATACACATGTAGGTGATCACTAACTTCAATCCTCTCCACCTAAAAAATAAACTAATGTGAATCACACATGGAAAAATCGAAATATAGTGAATTTCATCACTGCATAAATCACTTCATTCAAAATAAAAATTAATGAAAAAAACTGAATGCGTTCCCTCCCTGAAGGGACGATGCCGTGGGACCTCCCCCATGGGTTGCCATGGGACCTCCTAAAATTGTTAAAAACACTCCATCCATGGTGAAGAGAGATCGACTATTTCCTTACTGCAGGGGGTAAATCAAATACCCAGCCTGATTTGATTACATCCATAAACTAAAAAATAAATCGAGATCAAATTAAACGTGAAATTTTAACAAAATTTCATCAATTCTATTTGTCATAAAATTTACTATCGTCCAAAATATCGATAGTAATTATGTTTTTTTGGTTTTCAATTTTCTTAAAAATAAGAACGGAAATTAAAATAACACTAAATTTCTAAAAACGAATTGAAAAAACCGGAAAAAGTGCATCAACTACCACGGAAGGTAATTAAAAAGCTTTGCGGTGATGTAAGATACGAAAATAACGTAACGACTTCTCCCTTTCGCTCTCTATTCTCTCTTGTTTTTATTATATTATTATTATTTTATTTATTTTTTTAAAGGGAAAAAATGATGGTTTCAAATCTCGTGGGTGCTTTATCACTCTCTTTATACTTTAAGTCCTACATTCTCTTGAAAGAGCAAAAAAAAAAAATGGTTGCTTTTCAAGTGTTCTCACGAATTAGAAAAAGATGAATATTTTTGCACAAATGCATTTTTTTCTCTTATGTTAACTCTCGTTGGCAATCAAGGAGAAAGCATCTGAGCTGCTATTAAATTTTCTTTTTTATATATGTCTTTTTATTTAAGTCGTTAGTCCTCAAAGAATATTACTCACATACAAAAAAGCAGTTTTTTGTCACGTGAAAGATAATGATAACCGAGTAAATTAGCAAAAACTTAATTATTTCTGTGCATAAAAAAGAATTGGATTCGGAAATGAGATAAAAAAAAAATAATTAACTAATTTTTTTTATGTACGTATGTAAATATAACAAAAAAAAATCGAGGTCAATCAAGTTTTATTGACTAGAACTTCAATTTGATTGGAATTATTAAATTATCCGTTCGAATAAATAAGAAATCGAAATAATAGTTACGGATGTAATTCTAGTACTCATCCTAAGTTAATTTTTTTTTGTTTTACATTGATAATAAATACTATTTTAAATTAGATCGGAGTTGATTAGTTATGGAACTCGGAAAAAAATATTTATAACAATTTCATTTGTTATTAAAAACAATTACGTTTTTATATTAATTACTTTCATTTTATTGACTAGATTATAATTTCCCAAACTTTTCATTCCATCCACCACCCCCTGCTTCAGAAAATGTTTTTTTTTCGCCCCACTAACTCAAGCCAACCCATGGGATCCTATGCTGAACGTTTCTACCGCCACACTCTGAACCATTCCGTCGCCCACTTTGGGAAACACTGGAACACGCGTCGGGCCGCCTCGCCAACTCTTACTGCAACATTTAGAGTTGTGACTTGGAAGTTCCACATTCAGAAGGGCTTGATGTAATGTGCAGGGGCGTCTTTACAGACGACCCAAAATGATTGTAGAAGGACTATGTTTTCCTCTAATTTTTAAAAGTTTTAAAGTTTTAAAACTATTTCTTATTTCCCCTGATTGCTAGAATTGTTTCTTCTTTCTCAAACACTTATTTTTTATTTTTTATTCTGACTCTTAAAATTATTTCATTTTCATCAAATTCTTAATTTTTCTTCTTCATTTTATAATGATTATTAAAATTATTTATTTTTTCTCCTAATCTTGAGAAATTCTTTCTTTCTCTTCTTCTTCTAGAAATTATAGATTTTTCTCTCTAATTCTTGAGAATTTTTTTCAGAATTTCGGAAAGAAATTATAAAGTGTTTATCCTTAAGTGTATTCAGAATTTCATTTAATTCTGTAATTTTTAAAGTACCGAGAGATTCTTCCATGTGCACGTAAGAACATTTCACGCCTTGAGGCCCGTGATGGATTTTATTACGTTTTGTTATCCACACTATAGAAATTCATTGGTATATTAAATTATAATTGTATTCACACGTATATTGTATTGTAAAAATGGAAATATATTATAGTTCAACAAACTCTCTAGGGCGAAACATTTCAACCGTCAAACATAATAATGAATTTATTGTTTGAATGAATCTAAATATAACGAAATTAAATGATAGTAACCGTAAACAGGCTGGAATCATCTCAGCCTCCCCCGTAGGACTTTTGCGGGCCTCAATGCCAATATTTGCCAATGTTCCCTCCGTAAGTATTTTGTAATGGAAATAATATTAAAGCATCTAGGGAAAATAATTTTCACTGGGCTCAACCCACTTCTTCTGTAAATTGCCAGTTAAAAAAAAGGAAATCTGAGATTCAAACACAATTGTTTCATAAATCAGAACAGAACTGCCCAACAATTTTAATGTTGAACTATATTAGCGGAGTTATTAATATTCGGAATTGTTATTCACTATATAAATGCTTCCAAAAAAACATTAAAATATTTTTCTGTATTATCACGTCACATTTTATCGCCCTCGTACTATAGCTATAGTCTTTCTTTGAAAGGGCCGAACTTTATATTCAAAGCAATATCACACATTTACTGAGCGAAATAAACCCCGAAAACTCCGAAAATGTGGAGAGTAAGACAAAGAATAGCAATGAGAGAGAGCTTTCTTTCGGTTTTTATGTTTTTTTTTTCCATAGTATATGCGGTCTAATGGAAAAATCCCCCACCCCCGGTGAATATAATGTCACTTTCGCCATCAACCACCATGTGATGGACAACGTATATATATATATATATATATATATATATATATATATATATATATAAGAATTAGGATAAGAAAGAAGAGAGGAGGAATCGATGAGAAGAAATCATAGAAACTATGCATCTTAGCAACTAAGATGACATCTTCACCATACATAAGCCTTGATGAATAGTGAGGCGTCTGCATCTTTTCAATGAGAAATGCTCTTTATTCCGATCATACCTGTTCTTTCCTCTTTTCATGATTCTTTCCTCACATTGGTGAAGTTGTGATGAAGGAATTCTTTCCAAATGACAGAGAATCGTCTCAACATTTCGATGACTTTTTAATAAATAATATAAATCACTATTTATAATATAAAATGTATGATATTTGTATAATATCGGTCTATTCGAGTTTAAGTTTTGTATTCTCACAAAAAAAGTTTAAAAAACTCTGTAGTTTGGGATAAAATGTTAATTATTTAACATAGATATGCATTATGAAATACCGTACTTACTCGTATATAGGATGAATCTCGCATGTACGACGAGGTATGATTTAAGAGGTCAAAATAATGTATCACATTCATGCAATAGTAGTGCAAGAAAATGATTCCGCCACCACGAATCCCTAGTAGTCCGCGGAACAGAGTTATCGTGTTTATGATTTTGACATGAATGTTTGTATCATATTATTTTTTTTTGGAATTTTGAACAAAAAGTAAAAATAATAATATGGCCAAATTTTCAAATTTATAAAAAAGCACAAGAAGATTGACTGAAGAATACTATTATCCTATTTCGCTAGAAATAATGCCAATACAAAAAAATTTCGCTGTGTGATACACATTTGCAGCGGAAATTAACAGGAAAATATTTTTTACAGATATTTTCAGTGTATATAATTATATGCTGCCAAAATTGTGGTTATAGGTCATACTTATCAATCATCTCGGTAAGTTTGATATCTTTATCAATTTTACCAGAGATTATGCATAATACCCAAGCGCCGTTGGAAAATTTGATAAATACTTGAAATTTATCGCCTTTAACTGTTATTATGCACAATACTTTATATAACTGGTGAAGTTTTTGAATAAGAAATAAAATCCGAATGAGTCTAGTATGTGTGATGAATTTAGGCTTATCCCGATAAAAATGAAAATAAGGTTTACCCCGAGATCGTACCTCGATATAATGATCCTATGCATGCTTGAATTGTCATGTATATTACACCATAGTACGATTTATTTTATTTACCAACGGCGCGACGCTTGGGTATCAGAATTGCCGCCATATAATTTTTCAAGTACTTATCCAATTTACCAACGACGCTTTGGTACTGTGTATAACAGCCGTTAAAATAGAATAATTTGGGTACATATATGAGACTTTACACAATCCGCGATGATTATACATAATAATCGGTTATTATGGATAATAATCACGTTTATATCATTTACCGTAAGATATATAGTTCGAAAATATCATTTTACTGACATCAGAAATAGAAATAGCACACCTCAAATCTACTTATCTGAAATTTATGGTGCGTAAATAAGTTCTTTTATACTTTCTTTTGCTATAAACCTTAGAATCTAAGGTTACATTATCAAATACGATACCTATTGATACTTCAATATTCCTTTAAAATCCCATTATGATTCATGACCGAATGAAAAATAATAATAAAAACATAACTTTTCAGTTAAAAGTATGTAATAGTTTGTTGTATTCACAAAGGCTTTACAATATTTTACGAATAAACATTATGGGCAACGATTGAACCATATTTCAACTGGGATGAAGTCATATTTCGCGATCCTAGAAATAGCTTTCTTTGAGAACTACTCTATACCAGTGATAGAACACTTTCATTGAAAACGTCACCCACACGATGGCAAGTCCATCCTTCACCCGTGTAGCAAAAATCCTCAAGGGTGTCAGAATCCATCTCCAAGAAACCAAGTGCTTTCCCGAAACCTGCTCGTATGATCCAGGTCTCGGATAGTAACAGATTCGAACCATTATTCATCAGCAATGGCTTACGGAAGAATCTGAATTCACAGTTTTTCATATCAAATCTGAAACCATGTAGCGATAAAAAAAATTTATCTTTTGGTTGTCTGCGCTACATTTCCTCTCACGCACTAGCTACTCAGTCAAAAAGATCGCAAATTTCTTGAATAATCACATAGGATACTGAAATACACTACTTATGATTCATTAATTCCCCTTGCCGCATTTTACTAATGGATTATTGATCCTAAAGTCATACTGCTAACGAGAAAAGTATCCAAATAACGTGTATAACTCATATACATCATTCATGATGCGAGGGAGAGTATAGCTAATAAATTATGCAAATTTCGTTTTTATACGCAGACCTTGTCTTCAAAAACCCGATTAGAAATTTATTGTCCTGTCTTTAAAAAACACACACACACAAACAGAAAGTGCAATATTCCCTGAGATATTTGAATTTCAAAATAGAAAAGTTTGGAAAGTCCATTAGTTCATGCTGCATGTTCCCATCTTTTCTTCAGATTTTTGAATATAAATATGCCAGTGAGTATCGCACTTACAAACGTCGGATTTTTTGTTTTTGAGCCTCAGGCCAACAACTTTACTGTGCTCAGAGACAGGAGCAAGAGTTGCCTGATAGGATTTTTGAGGACAGGGCAGCTGTATATAAAGACCGTTTTTATATTCTGATAACTATTCAACCCCTTGCAACATGAATGATGTATTCGAGTTCTACTCGTTATTTATATACCTTTCCTAACTGGAAGTACGCCTCTACCATCAACGATTCTCCAGTAATTTGCGGTGCGTGATGTTAGCTGTGCAACCTGTATATGTTTAATATATAACACTAAAACTGCTCACAATATGCAACTCTGTTATTTTGAACAATGGGCTCTTATTGCACAACACAGCATCCGACTTGATGTTCTGGATATTTTGGCAGACTCATTGCGTTCAGCTGTGGAAAGTTTAAATCATTTCTGTGAGAATTATAAATTTACGTCTTTGGTTGATATTTTGTTTATTTTGAAAGCGTAAGGTATGCTTCCACATATTGAATAGTGTTTAGGGTTTAATGTTTCATTTCAATCAAGATAACGAAAAAGTATCCTATAACGTAAAATGTGTCCAATATTTTCATTCTCTTGGACGTAATTTATTCTGTAATAAATTTCTATATCATACAGTGCGTTCAGTGCGTAATAAACATTTATTGAGTACTCTCCTGTATTTGGAGGTCCGAAAATATGAATAGGAGCAGGTTTTTTGGTATAAAAAAGGGTGTTTTGTTTAAAGTATAGGTGGAGGTAGAAAGTAATCATTTTTATAAAATTGGCCTATCTGGCTTTTCTGTTGTCCGGCCTGCCGTTAGCCATTAGGCCGGGTAGCTCAGCTTCTACTGCAATACATACACATATGTTAAATAACATAGTAAAGAGCCAGCGCATTATATTAGCTTGTTCTATTATTATTTGCCCTAAAAAATATGAAAAAAAATTCTTATCCAGATGTTTTTGTTTTAGAAATTTTCTCGTGACACTCCTCGTTCGTTTATGTCAACACCTGGGAGGTCACGACCCACAGTTTGAGAACCACTGCGTTATGCGAGATCCAATTCCCGAAAATATTTCAAAAATAGACTAAAACACTCATAGCATCAACTTTCTTTCTTTCAAACTAAGCATAACACAGGTCTATCACCATGGGAAATTCACAACTAAACCAGACATGCGCCTCGTCCATATTCCTCTGAGGAACTTCTAACGAATTTGTACACGTTGGAATGTGTGTGTACTTATAGTGAACCTTCCGTGAAGATTGTTTCTGTGTAATGCTTGTTGTGCCATCTGCAATCATTTTTTTAAAACTGAGTTTTTTCTCAACTCATAATGAGTGAAGTGTAATGAATGAGTAATTATACAGGCCTGTTGCTCTCTGCTTCGAGACTTTTTAACGGGAGATCGGATTCGCACCTCGAAGTTGGGAACCGCATAAAACCAACTTCAGCCGACCACTACGGTGGGGTTTGAACCTGGATCCCCGTTATGCGAGTCCGCCACTATGACCACTCACCCACCACAGCGGAAGGAAATTCACTGTCGTGAGAGTTGTGCCGGAAGTGTGTGTATGTATCAAACTGTGTGAGTGCGTATCTGGTGTTGTTCTGTTATTTTCAGCGCTACCATCTATATTTATTATCAAATTATGAGCGAAGTTCAATGATTGAATGTTTATATCGTTGTAATCTTGTGGTTCTCTGTGGCGACGTTTTTCAACGGAAAGATCGGCTCACATTCGCGCCTCGAAGTTGAGAACCACAGAAAACAAAAATTCACCGAACCGCCACTGCGGTGTAGGTGGGGTTCGGATCTGGTTTGTCGAAATGCGAGTGCGTCACTATGACCACTCGACCCGGGTCGAGCCCCACCGTCGCCACAGTGGCGGACGGCTGAAGTTGGTTCTCTGTGGCTCCCAACTTCGCTGCGTTTTCACAACAGAGAGAAACGGGCCTGCAAACAGTACAAGTATTAAGTCATTAAAGTTCACTCACTTCATTTCTGAAATATAAATCACAGAACTGAAAAATCAGACACAACAGCAGATATACGCACTAAAACTGTTGTTAGGTACACACAGTGTTACACTTCCGCCACAACTCATTGGGTAGTAAATTGTCCATAGATGGCGATAGACCCTAGTTGTTCGCCGTTTGAAAGAAAAAAATGTATTAACTGCAACATGCGAATCAAACTCTTATGTGCTTACAATAAATTACAATAACTATTTTAAATAACTATTTCGAAGTTATGTATTTGTAGGTGGTGCATCTCTCTCTCTCTCTCTCTCTCTCTCTCGTTTTTATATTTATAAACCTTCGAAAGTCAACAATGAAGCAAATAAATTTCACTATCCGTAAATGTTATGGTTATTATCTTGAAAATAATTACTATTTATTATTATTATTGCCTGTGACTTTATGTGCTAAAAAAAATAAAAGCATGAATCTTTTTTTTTTTTTTATATCTGGAACGTAAAACTGGATAAAATAATGAAAATTCACTCGAAATACAATTAAAAAAATTAACGTTGGGGGGAAAGGAAAATAACAATCTCATTTTACCAAAGAAGTAATTATCCAAAAAGAAAAGAATTCTCATTCTACTGATTACATTTTTACTATCTAAGCGAATTAAAGAAGCCTACGACTATAATATTTTTCAATTTAACACTAAATAACAGAAGAAAAAAATAAAAATAACAAAATCATTGCTAATTGTATTTTTTTTTAAATGTATTTTTTAATGTTTATAGTCTGAAGAAATTAAATATCCGATTGTTAAGAAAGTGTGAAGTCTCATTTTTTTTTTCCTCCAGCAATTTAACGAAGGAAAAAATTAGCATTACACAAAAAAGGAAATGATAATAAAACTAATAACAAAGATATGCATCAAGTGAAATTAGTTTATGGAAACATTAGCATTGAAATTTAATGAAAACAAAAACATCTCAGGTAATAAAGAAAAAAATGAGACATGGATATATGAAAACAAAATTAATTAATTTGGATGATATTGGATTGAACTGATGACATTTACGGAAAATTCAATATTTACAAAAACTTTCGCCGTGCAATTCGCGTAACGGAAAAATCACCGCTAAGCAAATCACCGACGAAGAATTCATCGACGGAAAATCCAGCGATCACAATTCAACGGAATAAAAATTCATCGTATGGAAAAATCACCGGAAGGAAAATACACCGCTAAAGGAATTCACTGAAAGACAATTAATCGATGAAAAATTCACCGGCTTACCATTCACTGAAAACAGTCAGACATGAGTGAGTGATCAGGCAAATAAATGAGTGAGCAATGACATACTGAGTGAATGTCGGTGAGTGACAGAGGGGTTACTGAGTGAGTGAGTGACCTAGTGATTGTGTGAATGACAAATGGAGTGATTTAGGGAGTGAGTGATATAGAATGAAGTACCTTGTGATGAAACCTTCAGATGATGTGTGTCTTTAATTACTTATCAAAGTTGGACATAATCATCAAGTTGGACATTATAAGTTGAACAAATTACACTAATAATCTAATATCAATAGGAATATATTTTGGAATGATAATATGAAGGTAATAAGCATGTAAATAAATTCGTAATTCGATGTTATAAGCTTACATATTGCTTGTAATTATTCCACTACTTCAATATCTGTATAATAATAATTGTTCCGTATATTTTATAACGAAATGAGCGGAGTAATATAAAAGAGATTACATGATACAAAATTCCGTTTCGGTTCCACACACTCTACCTTGGTTAGTTAATTGATCCCATTGGGACGTGGTATATAAAGATTTACTTTAAATTTAATTTGAATACTTAAAATTCAAATTACTCATAAAATATCAATCATCCGATGATTAACATTAAATTTCTATTTTAATTCACTGATTTTTACTTGAAATAAAATATTTCATAGCGTTAGGAACCTCTATATCCATAAAATAAAATATTTGAAAATATTTTTATTCAAAAATCGTTTTCAAAACTCAAAGAAATGAATGTTTGAATGGAAAAGTATTATATAAAATTATGTAAGGGCCCGTGAAATTTTCTTTATTGACTCAGTTTATAACAGGCAAATAAAATATTATTGTTATTTATACATTATCATGTAATGCATTAACCGTCACTGCACTATATTTTTGTTGTATATGTATATTTCCATTGTATCTCAACAAAATGCCAGGCAATACAAAAAGTAACGAGAGACTGAATTTGGAATGCTTTCGCGAGAGTTTCAGTCTTTCTCTCTCTACCCACTTTAATAACCACCTCAAGGGAAATCTACCAAAACTACAGCAACAAGATCATAAGATTTCGCGTATATGTATATCTGTATAACATTTCTAAGCTTTTATCCTTTCTTCCACGCGATTGCTCTCCTCCCACTCTCTTTGATATTGTCGAAAACAAAACGTTTCTGTAATAATGCTTGTTGAAAGTGGATAGTTTGGGAAACGACGGAAGAAAATCCCACGGAAATTTTGTCTGTATTTTATACACAACGCTATCTTATATACTACGGAAATATCCTTTTTTCTCACAAAACAGTTGATGATTTTTATTCTAATTCGATATTCCGTGTACAGGTTTTTGTCTATAATAATTTTATTTTGTCAAAATACAGCTGAAGAAAACATGCTAAATAATTTCCCTTGTTCCTAATTGTATTTTTTATCAATTAAAGTTGGAATTAGATTATTTAAATACAATTTTATGTTCTATGAGGGATTGGTGTCCGATTGGATTAGTGTGTAAATTGAATAAATGTATAAATGAACAGTGATCACAAAAGTTTTTATTTGTTTTCTCTGAATTTATATTTTGTGTAAGGATCTCTTTTTTTTTAGCTTAACCCATCACATGGTTCTCCCTCATAATAACTTATTTTTTTCAATCAAAAATTTACGGATGTAAATGGATGCTGTTGGTACATTTTTGATTGAAAAAAATACATCCGAATAACAATTTAATTAATTAGGATGATTTTTTCAATAGGTAAAATAGTTAATTGAGGTAAAAAAATATAAAGTTTGCTTTTATTTTAATTTTATTCGTAAAGAGATAAATTCTTGGATAGCAAAGTTGAGTAATTTTAGCCTTGAATTTTAATTTCTATTTTTTTAATTTCTAATTGACGTCTAATTTTAGCCTTGAATTAAAAAAAAACCACTCCGATGCATACTAACATCAATACGATATTGCCACAAAAAAAGTCGCAGTCTGAAAAAATTGTGGTAACCGGAAGACTTCCATTCTTGCTAGAGATAATTCCAAATGTAAATACTGGTATTAAATTGGGGGGGGGGCAGAAGCAAAGGGGTGAAAGTGGAAAAAATTGTTAATTAATTTAAGAACATAAAGAGGTTTTTTTACATAACATCTAACTGCTACTTCTACTACTTAACTCTACAAGCATCTCGTACACATTCCCCTGCGGAATTTCTAACGAATCGGCACATGCCGAAATGTGTGTTCTGAGGGGCCATTAAATTATTACGTCATCATGGATGGGGGTTTCCGATTTGCTGACTTTTGATGACAAGGGGCGGAGGGGGTCAAAAATGGATAAAAATTTGCTTACGTAATACTTGAACGGTCCCTGAGTGTATGTGTGGGCCCCTAACGTATATATGTTGAGTTGCGCTAATTTTAGTGTTCATGCTGCCATCTGTCTTCCATTTTCTGAAGTGGGGATGGAAATGCTTGTATTTTTATGTTATATCAGTATCGCGCAACATCTGACTACACATAGACGGATTGACCCATTCTATGCACTAGTACTGTTTCCTAGCGGTCACTAGTTTAACTACTACATAAAATTCCGTATGTTACAATAACTTTGAAGTTAATTTCCTAAAATCGCAATTTTGATCACTTGCAACATTTGCTTCGGTGGAATGGAGGGAATACAGTATGTGGCTGACCAGATCGTTAAGTGGCTAGAGGCCCTTTGCCAAAGTCCGAAAAGAAAAACGCGTGATTCGTCTTTATCGCGAATTCGGCGCATTTTTCCGTGGTGATTGTCTAGGGTAGCTATGGGACCCATCATATCGCAGTCACTATGAGGTAATCATTTTTTTTTACTTCAAAATCATAAAAAAAAACTATATTTATAAATAGATTTTTCTTAGTGAATTTCTCTTTTTTTTATGCGTCACATGTAGCTAATCCAACACTGATTCTATATATGGTTAGTTATCACTCGTTAGCGAGAAAAAATAAAGATTTGGCATCAATCTGCACATCTTACACCAGTACATAAAATTTTGTACAGGGATCTTGAGTCCCTTCACGAATTAGCCGGCCAAAGTCAGAAAAACTACTGATCATTTCTGAAAGTCTGATTTTGGCCAAAATTTGGCAAATTCGTGAAATGACCGTGCTTCGGACGTACTTTGACTGTAAACATATGTGAAAACTCTACTGTGCAACAAATAACAATGTTTCACTGCAATATCATTAAGATTGCGGAAAAGCCATCCCGTATTAAGAACTTCGTGAAATTTCATTTTAACATCAGCCAAAAACTCATAATCATATTTGCGTAACTCAAAATCCCTGCCACATTCAGGTGTGTTTATAAAACAGAATTTTAGTCAAAAAACTTTAAACAGTACAGTAAATCCATACAAAATTAAGATTCAATACTTTATTTTAGTACATCTAAAATTTAAAGACTGTAAATATCTCTTAAATTTCAAATTTGTTGTTAAAAATAATTATTATGAAGCGTAAACTATTTAAATTGGTTTTTTTCCCAAGAAAAACCTAATGTGTGAGGACAAAACAAAAATCTAATTCCGACGGAACGGGAAAGAAAAAACTGTTCATCAGAAGAAAAAAATAATTAACTGAAGATAATAAAGTTCGAAGAAAGAAATCTGGGATTATGGCATTTGTACTTCTCACGATTTTTTTCCTCCGTTATTCTTAAAGACAATCGGATAATACAATCATGTTGATTTCATCTTCATTCACGTCCAGTCTTTATCTTACGAGACAACCTAAATCCTGTACATAAGAACCTTATACCTTCTATTTTTTTTACCGAATTTCTACTAAAGCATTTTTTTTTCACTGCTTTATTACTTGAATAAGGAATCAACGTTTTTATAAAATTAAAATGTGTGCTTGTTAGATGGTTTTGTCAATTAAGATAACTCGGCTTTCTCCTCTTAATTCACTCTTCTTTTTTCCCTGTCATTTTTCAATCAAACAGAGAGAGGGAACGTTATCATTCACATTTAAATCAATTGAAGAAAAATAGGAAAATCTCTTCCGATGTAATGATAACGAAAAAATTAATCAAATTTGATTATTTCCGAGATGAATAAGAATTAATATCATTTCCTTATTAAAGAAACAGGGTTTTTTGTAATTAAGAGATATTTTTTTCTTGCATTTAAATTGTAAGTAAGGAAATTTGTAATGTACGTTAAGTGTTGTGCCAATTACTTGGTGTCTGGTCATATTGTTAGGTTCTGATTATGACCCATGAGATAAATTATTTGATTTACACTCCCCCCCCCCCCCACTGATTTTTCAAATCAGATTTTGTAGTTTTTCAAACTACTGATTTTTTCATAATTTTCTAATGATTTATTTTGAACGCCATTAGATGGAGAGAGATTATATCTTTTGCTGTAATATATATATAAAACTGTAGCCTTATATGGTTTTTTTTTTCATCCATATACATGGTGCATAGCTAACAGTTACTTTACCGCACCCCAACTACGGTCACATATCGTCATACAGCAATTTCCAACCAGTAGATTTGGGTGGGAAATGAACGCGCCATTTATCGGTGATCTCCCCAGGTTCTGTAGGTAAAGAACTTGTTTTCAATGTTCAATTCCCAGATTTGAACCAGTGGACCTTGACGGTAACTTTCATAGTAGAGAACGAGAATCTTACCACTACGCCACTCTGGCGCGTATGACTAACAGCTGACACCGGAATTTACTGATGAACCGTTGTTCGCAGAGGCATACTTCCAAAATAATGTGCGGATTTTAGATACGTCGTTGATATTGCAAAGGGTTGTATAGTTACTAAAATAAAAAAATAACATTTTATACTGTTAATCTGTGGTCAGAAACCGAATTAGGAAGTTGTTGCCTTGCCCTGTCTCTCCTGAAGTAAACGAGGAACTTTCTAAGTGCAATATTCCCTGGAATATTTGAATTTAAAATAGAGAAATATTATGAATATAGAGACATCTTATAAATAGAGAAATATTGTGCAAAAAAAAAAAAAAAAAAAAAAAAAAGCATAAATTAACGAAAAATGATTTTCCCTTTATTTGCGCTTTTCTTCCCAATATTTCTCCATTTTTAAATTCTCAGCGAATAGAAACGTGTCTTAGTAACGTGCAATTTATAAGGCCAACAACTTTCTAATTGGGTCCTATTGGTTCTACGCGTTCCAATTTTTATATGGACATCTTGAAACCAAGATGCCCATAAAGTAACTGTAAAAAGTTGTTTCTTTTATTTAAATATTTGTATACAACCCCTCGCAATATAAATAATCTATCTGAGGTCCCTACGGTGTTTCGATACCTTTTCTATTTGTGTATATTTATGTAGGAAGTATGGCCTGTAGGATCAACGGTTTGCCAGTAGAGTGTGGTGCCAGCAGAGTAAGCTATGCACCCTGTATATGATTGCATTAAATAAAACTAGAGTTATAATCATGTTCTTAAACTTCATCTAAGGTTTAAATACAGTAAGTATCCATGTGATAATAAAGCTCTGGGGTGGCTTTAAAGCTTTGTATCAACAGAATTTGATAGCTTTTAAAAGGAATTTGAACCTATTTTTGTAACATAACACTCAGAATCGGTTGCACAAAGACGAAAAAGGTCTTTTTCGAAGAATTGCTAATGCTTACTTTTTCATTCATTCTTCTAACATGTCCCTTGACAGTTAAATAAATGTTTAAAAAGAGTATCATGGAATCGCCATAATTTTTTCCGATTGTCTGATGGTAGATGCATTTGCTCAGACCGAACCGAGTCTATAGGCTCCCATAAGCTTCCCTGTTCGACGCTGCTCCATACGAGCTGGATGAAGAAGTTGAGAAACTATTTGTATGCGTTAGTTGGGTGTGTTAGTGTACGTGTATAAGAGCATGAGCGGATATACCCTTCCCCCCCCCAGTGTCGAAGGTGGAGTCGACTTATCTAATGTATATAAGAATTGATATCATCGTGCCCGCCCCCCCCCAGACTTCCAAGTCTTTCCCCGCCGTCGTATAAGAGGTGTGACAATAAGATAATAAATCTAACAGTCCATGCTGTGTGCTCATGAGAGTATTCGTGAGAGTCAGTACATGTTGAATTAACGAATGAAATCATTTGGATTAATTAACATAAGTGAGCTTTTGTATATAAATATAAAAGCATTAAAAATCAATTAATCAATTACACACGGTTCGAGGAAGAAGTCGTGCAGAAATTAACACATATCAACCAATCTACACAAAATGTTTTTCAGACTAAATTATTTATTATAACATGCTTTCTTTTCTTTTTTTTTGATAAATTAGGAAAAAGTGAATTTCATTCACAGGTGGCGTTGTAATACAATAAACTCCATATAAAAAACAAAATGTATGACAGAGAGTGCATATTTGATGTTAATCACAATTTGTGTTGCATCAAACTACCAACACCCTTTCACCAGTTTATAGGTAGTCCGAGCTAAAAAGGGCGCTTATATTAAAATATTTTAGTTCAATGTAACGCGAATAAATTATTCTTAGTGTTATTTCACAGCACTACCTATGAGTGAAACTAAGTATATATATTTTTTAAATTTATAAAAAAAAAAAAGAGAAGAAAAAAGAACGTGAATAAGTATTTCTGTAAAAAGCGCACTTTTTTCCACAATCACATTCCATTTTGGCATTCTATAATTACATAATATCATGTTCCAAGATTGTGTTTTTTTTTTTTTGGAATTGTTACCAGGTATTTAAAAAAGATAAAAAAATGCCTCGTAAAATGGTAGAATTTTTCAATGTTATTAATTGAAAGAGGACCCTCCCTTTTAATAGACAATTTCCGATACTGTCCAATCTTCCGCAAAAAAACTGAATTTTAATGAATTTGTGGTGCATCGATATCATATTTGAGAATACAATAAAACCTCTCTTTTGCGGATACCGGGGGGACAAGAAACTTCGTCCGTTAAAGAAAATTTGGCAGGGGTTTGAACTGCATACATTTATTATACAAGTGGAAATTATTATTACGCCGTAAAAGAGGGTTGACCGCACCTGAGGGGGTGTCTGTTAAGAGGGAATTTACTGTATATGACCAGAAAAAACAATTATATCTTCACAAACCTCACACATGTCCATACACACAAATCAAGAAGGCAAAAGACAACACTGGACGAGAGAAGATCTAACTATCACGAGAATCCTGGTAAAAATCTGTATCTTGTGCCCGATAACATGCCTGAATTGGTAAGGAAAAATAACTGTATTTTAATAAACAGTAAGTAGAATCTGGAAACCTATGTACTGAGCGGAAATATTTTTTGCTTATAATATTCCCCATTCCTTTCTCCTTCGAGTGGATTCCGTTAGATCCAAGAGTACAATAGACACTCAAGAGGAGTGGTTCATCCACACTTCTACTGATGCAGAATCACAAAGAAAGTGTTATTGTAAATTAGTTAATAATGTTTTTATCTTAAATTTACACAATATAGATTTTCTCGATTAATATTTTTCTACACAAACAAGTTTCCTAGTGAATTTCGCACGGACAAGTGGATAATAAAATTGAAATAAAAGTCTAAATACCACTTCAAGAGTGCTATTTACGTTAAAGTTTGAAGCCTTCGTTGAGAGGTTTCATCGAACAGAACGGTACCCATATGCATGTGTATATATATACATCGATATCAAATTAATATGGAAATATAGATAATTCTCTTTCCCATCCTGTCTAAATGGCAGACAGAATTTTATAATTTATCAGCCGATTCCTTTATTATATTAAAAAAGAAAAATATCAACTGTGAAAAAAAATTCAGAATTCATAAAATGCATCCCATATGCACTCGAATTAACTGGAAATTCATTTTTCAGAACTTTATTCGAAAATGTATGTTGATTGATAAGTACGGAATGAATTGTGCAATATACAGAGTCATTGAAAACTCAACGTACAAACTTTTAGGGGAGGTAGGAAACACAAAAACAAAACAGAGTCTCGTAGGAATGTGTGACCAGAAACCTCAACTTGATCAACTGGAGGATAAACGAAGATGCAGAAATGACAAGCCAAAAATGGGTGGGTAAACTATTTAGCGATACTTAACACGTGAGGTTCACAAGAAGACAATAATGCTCAAAGTTCTTGCCATCCACAGTCATGCACAATTCACAACGGCAACGCATTGATTGTCGGACATTTCTAAAATATCCGACTTTTCTCGGACGATTGCAGGTACAACGGAGATTCTTGCAACGTGGATGGTAAGAACTTTGAGCACTTGTTGTGAAACTTAACGTGTACACGTACTGTCCTCGTGTAAAGTATCGCTAAATAAAAAAATTTTCTCACCCAATATTGGCTTGTCATTTCTGCATCTTGATTTATCCTCCAGCTGATCAGGTTCGGGTTTCCGGTCACGCATTTCTAAACGATTCTGTATTGCTTTCGCGTTTTCTGTCTCCCTTAAAAGTTTGTGCGTTGAGTTTTAGTCACCCTGGATACACAGACAGACATGGCCGCCCAGAGAGACCATCTTAGGAGGGTTTGCGCTCTTTCCCACAGGGATGGACGGTCTCGGAGAGGCCCTGTATACACAGCGCATTTCAGCTCAACAAACGGTTTTGAAAGATATTTTTCAATAACTGACTCTATTTCACATAGGATCCTGCTCAATGCACTTTGTATGAATAGGATTCCGAGACCTGTTTTATTTTATTTTTTTCAAGTTGAGCATGTTTACGTGAAGTATAAGAAGAGGCAAATTTTGAGACAGGCACAGAAATTTCCCAGTAATAATCATCTCTCGGGAAATCTTCGGAAAACATTACCTGCAAACGCCGGCAATACAACTGGATGAGATCCTGTGCACATTTCCATATCGTTTCCGGAATTCAGGCTTTTGCAAAAAAGCTCGGAGGAAACAGTCTTATTGGATGCCAGTGGACGTGTATTTCGACTTCTTTTTGGTTTTTTGTTCGGGAAGAAAAATCCTCTCGCTGCATATGTTTGTTTCTTAAAAACACTTGTGAGGGGAATGAGAACAATTCGGTTTAGAGGAGAATGTTCGCCTTTTTTTCTTATGTACATAATCCATGTGTATAGACAAAAAAGAGAGAAATTCTGTAACCAGCAGGAAAACATTACATAGCAAGCAGTAGGTTTCAAGGAGAACAATTTGAACTCCATGCAATCCATTTCAGAACTCATTCTACGAAGTACAGATTAAGATGAGATTCATATGATAAATGGATACACAATTTATACAGGATGCCCGGTTAGTCCCGATGCGGCATTCATCGGCTTATATCATCAACCGTTTGTTGTAGAAGTATGGTTCGGGTTTTGGAAAAAAAATGCTCAAAATGTTTTTAAAAATCACTGTATCAGTTTATAGAATGAAAATACAGTGTCATGCAATGGCACCTGAAAAAATCCCTTCACTAAACACAGAACAACCAGAAAAGCCAGACAATTGCTCCACAGACACCCGCACATTCGAGTGCCTTGAATCAAAGCTCACGCGGGCCTGTGGGGCAACGAAGATGCCGACGGATGTGCCGAGGAAGCAACGTCTCTAGACACTGTACTCTTCCTCCACTCGGCGGCCAAAGCGATCCTATTGAGAGATACGATGCAAGAGTGACAGCAAACATGGGATACCATCAACAAACCAGAACGGTCAATTCACGAGATACTACCGAGCGTCAGAAACAAGATAAATAAATGTAGGGGGGGGGGGGAGAACATCATGTTCGTTACGGGGATGGCCCTGCTGCCGCCAAATTACGACGGTTTCGGGTGGTACCGTCAGACAGGTGCGGGTGCGGCCAGATAGGCACGAAAATGCACTACGCAACAGCCTGCCCGCACACAGCACCCCTACATTTCAGCGCATCCGCCGAGAGATGGATCGCAGCTTCGACAAAGAATATTTTGGATAGACCAAAGTCGACGAGAAAATTGGCAGATCTTGTTGCATTCCTGGAGGACAACCCAGGAAAAAGACATGTATAAGGTTCCCAGAGAGATAGGAAGCCGAGCAGAAGCAACAAGAACCAGCACCGCTAAGGCGCTCTACGCGACTATACGCCAGGTACCGGATATATATCCACAGAGATATATACTTCGTCAGAGTCAGAAGAAAACGAACCATAAGCGAACCCGAAGCTGGCAACCCACGTGAATAGAAAAACTAGAAAATGTGAAGAGGCAGAGGTCCTGACGTCAACAAAGAAATTCTACGTTTTTAATTTCAAAAACTCACTGAGATATTTGAATTCAAAAATTGGAGAAAACTTGGGAATGGGAAGCATAAATGAGGGAAATAAGCGTTCTCTGTTAGTTTATGCTGTTATTTTCACATTTTTCTCCGAATTCAAACATCTCGGCGAATATTGTATTTAAAAACGTGTTTTTTTCCCGCCTCAGACAGAACAACTTGACAATTATAAATCATAGGGCAGCGGGTTAGGGGAGGAGGAATCGGATAAAAATTTGGATTTTTTTGTTCCGGAGCACACCCTATTTTTACTCTGTAAACTGTTACAGAGTGATTTTTAAACACATTTTGAGCATTTTTTTTCTAAATTAGTGCCACACCTCTACTACGAACAGTTGATGAGATTGACAATTTCATTGAGCTGCACATATGAGGCAATCAGAGTCGGCAATACGAAGATTTAATGATACAAAGATTGAACTGACTTGAGACTATTCTGTACAATTTTGTCAGGAAATTTTTCCTTCTGCCTCGACGAATCCCAGGCTACATGATAAGAGCAAAATTTGGTTGTAGGGGAATTGATAAAATGATTTTGGGCGTTTGGATCCGATTATTGAAAATGCCAGACCATAGATACCCAAAGCAAAGTTAGACCGAAAATGCAGAAAATCCAACCAATTTCTTCCCCGACTGGACTCCATATAGCGAATTTTGGATGGAAACGGTTTCAGTTTCCTGAGGCAAGTGAGGGACCCCAATCATCATCCGTACTTATAGTCCCTCTTATCATTCAATCGCTCAGATATATGCATACAAAATATATCACGAATTCAAAAAAGCGTCGCATTTTCCCCAATACAGATTTTTAAAAACGAATTTCGGTCAGGAAAATTATCTCGATGAAAACTGGGAAATCCGTGCGAAACGGGTTTTTTACCCAACTTAGACACGGGTTGGACTCGATCTTTGTGAATGGTAGAGTATTGGATTAATAGATACATGTGCTCTTTCTATAATGAAAAGGTATCAGGGACTTGGCAACATGTGATCCTGAGATGCAGGGTTTACAGTTATTACAGAATAAAATACTGGGGAATCCTTCATAAAAGGCTGATAGTCTCTTATACAAACTATTCTGGTTTTCTTTCTGACATCTCAACGTTCTGGGACTCGTTTGCAATGTAACTTTATATCACATTTTTCAGACAGTTCTTTTATTACCTATATTTACTTTTTGTACAATGAGTGCACCAGGTGGTTCTCCTCTATGAAGTATTGCGAAAAGACGTGTAAAGTTTGTTGTATAACATGCATATAATAGTCTTGCTTTTCGTCATCCTCTTCTTCAGTTGTATTGTCAACTCATATTTAATTGTATTTTCATTACTTGTACCCCCTGTAGCTGTCACCTATGCAACTGGTTTTATGACCAGAACATAAATTTGAAAAAAAATGGCAATTACTCGACATAGTAACTCAAACGCGGAGATATTTTACTGTTCTGATACACACATTCATTTTACGTTATTACTATCGCCGAAATATGCTGGTCTGCATCTAATGCTTAAAGCCGGGGTTTCCTAGGAATAGGTTTGTTGCGCAGCGTGAAACGAATTAGACTATTTCGCGCCGACAGAAACGTGTTACATAATCACGCTACGCGTTTGTGTTTTCCTATCGAGGCGCATCAGATCAGGGCGGCTATATAAAGTATATGGCTTTGGCATGAGCTACTCTGTCGTCTGCATGCTCCGGTTTGAAGGGAAGGAAAAGAAAACACACAAGAGTGAAGAGGATATCGGCAAAACCGCGGCGCACGACGCATTTGACTCCTCTAGAAGCAGTCGGCCAATCACGCCCGAGGTAAAGCGCTGTCGTCAGGCGTATTGCGCTCTGTAGGAAAACAGTCATGCTGCGTTTCTTACTGGTGAGTGGACAGCGTGTCGCGCTGGGGGAATCACGTTGCACAGAAAACCTGGTTTAAGCGGATACGAGAGAAGCTCTGATCCGGAAAATGTTGCGACCGATTGTGTTGGTCATAGGCCTGGATAGACACGAAAGGCTGGAGTGCATGGCGATGAAAGCTGGGAGGGGGCATGATGATGATGCCAATTCATACATGTGCATATACATTAGATCAGTTTGCTCCGTGTGGGGAGGGAGTGCCCCCATCGGTATCATCTTTCGTGATCGTCGCTTGCCTTAGCAGTTGATGACTTAAAGCGCTGATGCCCCACGATCGTCACATCAGACGGATTCGAACCTTCTGGCAACAATCTACTGAGTATAACAAACAGGTCGATGCCCATTCTTTAGTGTAACCATGCCACATAAAAATAGTACAACAATTAAGATAACTATGTTAATAATAGATGATAGTTTAACATTACTTCGATAGTCAGCATATTTATATTAATATCACTTTTATATTTTAGTCTTTTTTTCCAGTTAGCACATTGGTCAGTTTTCAACGTGACACTCACAAAATATAAAAATACAAGCATTCACCATCTTCACGTCAAAGTATGAAGGACAGAGGGCAGCACCAGTAAAACACGAACGAGAACATAGCCGACATGAAAAATATGCTGGGACCACACAAACACTTCGAACGGACTTTCCGGTATGAACCAGTTCTTTAGAAATTGGTCAGAGAAACGTTTAAAACTGCAATGTGCGACCATGTAGAAGTATGTTTCAGAGATGAATATGACATTTCTCATTACATGCCGTACGGTACGGACGCGTAAGAAAATGCCCCCCCCCCCCACAATTGTTAATTGCATTTTTAATTGGGTTGCTATTTTTATTGAAATATATGACATCCATATTTTCATGGGCATCTTTTTCTCAGCGACCTCGTTGGGCATTTTGCCTGTTGTGGCGTTGTACTTGTATTTGTATTTATTTGTAATTCTAGAAATATTTATTTAATAATTTTTCCTCTAATTCTGAAATTAATCATTTCACCAATTCTGAATGTATTTCTGCTATTAATTTGAAGTAATTCCTTTGATTAATTCCGAAAAAAATCTCTCACTAGTTCTGGAATTATTTATTTGATTAATTCTGAAATTATTCATTCCAGTGGTAAAGAAATTATTTTTGCCACGCACTCTGGAATTACTTCTTTTTGTAATTCAGAAATTACTTCTTTTTGTAATTCAGAAATTACTTCTTTTTGTAATTCAGAAATTACTTCTTTTTGTAATTCAGAAATTATTTATTTGTGTAATTCAGAAATTACTTCTTTTCGTAATTCAGAAATTACTTCATTTTGTAATTAAGAAATTACTTCTTTTTGTAAATCTGAAATTACTTCTTTTTGTAAATCTGAAATTACTTCTTTTTGTAAATCTGAAATTACTTCTTTTTGTAAATCTGAAATTACTTCTTTTTGTAAATCTGAAATTACTTCTTTCTGAAATTGTTTCTTTCTTTAATTTAGTACTTATTTGTACCAATCATACCAATTGTATTTGTCACCAATTCTGAAATTATCTCTGAAGTAATTCCTTTCATTAATTATAAAAATTATTTTTGCTGCTGATTCTGAAATAGTTTCTATCAGGTTTATAAAATGTTTCTGTCACTGATTACAAAATCATTTCTTCACTAAAATTCGGAAATTATTTCTGCCTGTAACTTTGAAACTGTTTCTGATTCTAAACATATTTCTGTGACTAATACTAAAACTATTTCTTTCACTTATTCTGAAAATGTTAATGTCACTGTTTCTGAAAATGTTTATTTCACTGTTTTTGAAATTATTCATACAACTAAGTTTGAATTTATTTCTTTCAGTATTAAAAAATTTCTGCATGTAAAATACTACGGTCATGTTGTAGTAGTGTAATGAATATATGGCATTCCTCCTATATTATCACTCCGTACGGTACAGGTGGTAACAATGAAAACAGCCTCCCCAGCAGCCCAGCCAATAATTTAGAACTTTATATGTTTTTCTGAAATCATTTATTGCATCAGTTCTAGAAATTTTTGTTTAAAATTAGCGTTCTTTTTCTATTCTTATATTATCAATATGCTTTAATAATTGTTCGATAAGACTTGAAATTCCTTTCGTCTCATATTCTGAAATTAATGCTTTCACCACTTCTGAATTCTGTCATTTCTGAAATTATTCGTGTCAGTTCTGAAATTATTTCTTTCTCTAATACTAAAATTAATTATCTCAATAGTTTAGCTACGAAATCAATTACTCCGTTATTAATTTCGAAATTATTTATACCGATTATTTTAATTTTATTTCACACACGAATTTTAAATTTGTTTCTGTAATTCTGAGAAATTATTCCAATTTGATTTCTCTCACCAATTTTGGAATTGCATGTGTCAGTAACTCTGAAGTCTTTCATTAATAACAAAAAAAATACTTCTGGCTCAGATTCTGAAATAATTTATCTCAGTTTATGATTTTGTTTTCTGTCACTGATTCTAAAATTATTCTGAACATGAAATTATTCTGCTACTGATTCTGAATTATTATGCCACTGATTCTGAATTATTATGCCACTGATTCTGAATTATTATGCCACTGATTCTGAATTATTATGCCACTGATTCTGAAATTATTTCTGTCACTAAATTTCTTAAATTATTTCCGTCACTAACTTCGAAATTATATATCTGTTACTGATTCTGAATTTATTTTTCTGCGACTAATACTGAAATTATTGCCTTCAATAATTCTGAAATTGTTTATATGTCACTGTTTCTCAAATTATTTACGACTTTTAACTAAATCTTACATTAAAACGAAATCCAAAAGATTTTCTTTCAGTATTCCTGAAATCGTTTCACCAATTATTTGATGGTCTTCCAATATGTTCCACCGATTTCCTAAAAATGCTCGCTGGACCACAGCCGAGCTCCCTCAAGTCACCGAGCACCAAATTTTGCCGGTAGACAAAATGTTGAAGACTCCTGACCCTAAGGAATTTATAACCAAAAAGAAAACATCAATTTCAAAAAAAAAATCGAAAGTTTTTCAGTAATTTTCTTGAAAAAAATTATAAATTGAATTCAGTACTGAATAAAAGAAGATTAAATACTGCTATAAAACGAAATCGGTGAACTTTAAAATTTTAACATTTTCCCTCCCCTTTTGTAAGAAAATTTATTTGATCTCCGATGCCGCCATTTTTCCCTCCCGAAAGGGATAATAGTGAGATTGCAAAGGATGATGATTTCTTGGAAGCAATGAGTCCGAAAATAAAATAAAAGACTGAAATAAAAGTCATTGCACACGAGAGGTATTTTTCTTTCTTGTTTTATTATATTTTGGATTGAGTACAAATGAAATTTACGGAGGTGATGGAGGGCGAGCAATTCACCTTTATAAGGATAAAGGTTGGGACCGAAAAACAAAACGAAAGAAACAAAAACATAGTTGCAGGTAAATACGTTTTACGAAGGATCAAAAGACGAATCGAAGAACGCAAAATTGCCTTCAATAATCGTCCGGCGGTTGTGGAAGATGGAGTTTGAGGTGTATGTGTTGCGTTGTATTTGTTCCGCTTTATACCAGAAAGAACGAACCACAAATTGGGGACTATGTATTGGAATAAGACCCGAATGGTACGTGATGGCTTCTGGTGCTTCTTTTGTTCCTCGGTGGGGGGGGGGGGCTGAGAAATAAAGTAGAAATGCCAAAGGTTTTTCTCCTTTGAGTTTTATCTATTTCCCTGGTATATAGTGAGCTGGGACGGAGAGGAGAAAAAATGAAGAGTTTTCTTCTTGTTTTTCTACATATTTCAGTTTGTGGGTGAAAATACTATTTTTTACGTATCTTTTTACCTGGTTTGTTTCATAGTTTGTTGTAATATTTTAATAATTGATTGGTATATAATTTTAATTTTTTTGTGTTTAGTTGTTATTTTTTTTTTATTTATATTGACTCGATTTCTTTATTTTAAAATCGATTTAATGATTTTATGTTGATTTAATCATTTTCACAAATTTTTTTATTGCTTCGTGTATGTCATAATTTATTCTATATATTCCAATTTCTGAACGAATTTTATTTTTCACGCACCTTTATCTGTTTGTTCCGTAGTTTCTGGTAGTATTTTGCTCATTATTGCGCGTATAATTTTAATTTTTTGGACGTGAACCTTTCTTCAAAATGTTCTGTGCACGAAATGTTCTTAAAGCTTTTTAAAGTGTTTTACTGTATTTTCTCCGTTAGCGATCATTGTCGAGAGCGGGCAGTGAAATCAGGCGAACTATTTTATTTCCCAAATTTTAATTTATAAATTTTTACTCATAAATCGATAATTTATCACATTCGACGACGTTTATGTATAATTCCAAACTCACATTGGTGTAAATATGACAATACATCAATTAATTACTTGTCCAGGATGTTGATTCCGAACGGTAATATTGGTTTTGTTTGCGCAATTGATATGTGTGAAGAAAGTCAACACTGATAATGGTTTTCATCTTGTTCGCACTTATTTTAATTTAATTTAATGTTTATTGCAAAACACGTGTAGTGCGCGTATCATGTGCGTAAATAAATAACTAATTGTTAAAGAGGAGACAGATTATAATATTTTTCTATATTTATAAATGTTTATATTTTTATTTGGGAAGTATGCATAATATCAAGTAAACGTGATAAATGTAGTAAAAGTGAATCAAAGTTTTTCTCTTTATCGAGACAAATGGTGTTTATGCATAACTATCGTACAGGTGTTTTTATACGCTCACAGTAACATTTTAACATTATAATAAATAAGAACCAATTGCGACCAGAGCCGAACGTCGAATAAATGTTAAAGTCTTATAAACGAGGTTCTACTGTACGACGTACCTCCCCATCAGCGAACACTCCTCGTTAGCAGACAAAATCTTTTGGTGCAGAGTCTGTTATCGAGAGATTCTTCAATAGCGATCTGGACCAGAGAGGAAATATTACTAACTCTCTTAGAGAAGTATATACTTTTTTACAAATTTCAGTTTGTGGATGAAAATTCTATTTTTTACGTACGTTTATCTGGTTGGTTCCATAGTTTCTGCTGATACATCACTCATTGATGCGTATATACAATACGAAAATTAATTGGTAATTTTAATAGGCACAATTTCAATGATTTTAACAGGCATTTGCAATACGGAAATCATTTTCAGAAAATTCATTACCTTCCGAGCCCTCCATATATATAAGTATTTTATTTTCTATTAAATTGAATAATCCCATCATTTGCGTTTATTGGGAATGTTTAAATACACATTGTATAATGAAACATTACGTTTTTGTAAATGAATAATATAGCAATGATATAATTGCAATAAAATATAAGTAAACATGTAGTTGGAAAAAGGATATATATATATGTTTGCTAGAGAAAATTTCTCTTGAAATACATTAGAGAAATACACATTGAAATCTTTGCATACATTCAAAAAAAGTTATTTAAAAATTCGCAGACATCAAACAAAACTCCATCGGTTTGATTAGCTATTGCTACATCTGAAAAGCTTAACGAACCAGAAACAACCCCGATACATATAAATAAAAAAATAATTACATCGAAGAACACCTAGAGAAATGTCAATTAAAAAAAAAAATAGATATATGCATATATATTAGGAAATAACACTGTAACTAACTTCGGGCTTCAAATCAAGTCGAAGACGTCGAAAACATCAAGAAAGATCACCGAAAACCTTACAAGATTCAAGAAAAAAAAAGTGTTTCGGATACTAATTAATATTTTAATTTAAATTTTATTCAAGAAATTTGTTCAGGAAGCGACCGGGAGTGAGTCACAGTGGCGTAAAGAAATAATTAAAGCGACCCGATATCTCACCTTGACAGGATTCTTTTCATTATGCGAACTTCCCGTGTTCATGGCTGAGCGATTCTTTTTAATACCTCTTGATAAAAGGTAAGAAGAAAACGACAAGAAAAAAAGTCTTCTTCTTATATATAAAATATACTTTCTTATTCTTTCTCTCTCACTTTCTTTTAAACTCACGGTCACGCCACCACTCGAGTTAAATTCTGACAGGAAATTGTGAGAAAATAATAATAAAGTTGAGAGAGGAAAAAGCGTGAGAGAGAGAAAACTCCTTAATGGAAGGGAAGTGGGTTTTTCCAACGTCTTTTACCTCAACCATTAAAACAGGAAATTTTAGGTTTTCCTCTTGAATCTATTTCTCTGCCTTTTCTCGATACCAGCGATTTGGGATGATTAAAAAAAATAAATAAATAAATTTTTCTCACCGAAAGTTAAATAAATCTTTCGAAACTTCTCTCGAAGTAAATTTCAGCAAAATTTTCTTCTTTTTAAAAAAGCTTAGTTTGTTTAGACGAATTTTCTTTCCTTGTGTGTGTGTGGGAACGAATTTTCCTACTTATATATTATATATCTCGTATATTTCGAAAGTTTAAAATATGTTTCTTTTACTTGGAAACATTTGGAATTTTATATACGGATAACTAATGTCTTGTGAATACATAGTTTTTTTTTTTTGTCGTCTTATGGAATAACTTGCTTATTAGCTGTAGTTTTTTTTGTACTAACTTTCGAAGTATTTTTAGTCATTTTAACAGTAAAATTTTTGCAATTTTTCAAAAATAGAATAATTGGCTCAAAATTCGAAAACTACGAGCAAGATGGCTGGATTTTTATTTCGTTATGCATTTTTCAATTCTTTTTCCTACGAACTACAGTACAGAATATCTTTAAAGAATGTCTGTACATCGTAATTTATATCGAAACGCATTCACTATCCTTAACTTAATGTATAGTAAAAAAAAAAATCTGTAACGAATTTTATATTTTCAGGAATACTGAAAGAAAAACTTTAATTTCGGAAAAGGGGATTTATTAAGGAATAATTAAGGGGAAATAATTAAGGATTTCGTTTAAATTTAAGATTTAGTAACGATTATATGAATTTTTGGTTAAACAATTCGGCAATGTGTTATACTGAGATCCCGTTCTGTGGGCGGTGGTCTGAAACTCCAAGCGAAGTCTGAACCAAGTTAAAAAAAAAAAATCATTAGCTGGAACCACATGGTCACGATCGTCACCACTAGACGTTCTAATGAAGGGGTTCTCGGGTACCTTGGGGGGCCCATAAAAATCTTTCAAGGAGTCCGTAGGTTAACTCAGTTAACTCATTCAATTTACGGAATATACGGAATACACTGAATTATATCCGTTGCCTTCATTTTAATAGCAAAATGGTTCCATGGACCGCAAAAAAAGTAAAAAAAAAACATCTGCCTTAGGTGAAGGAAGAAACAAAATAAAAAAAGAAAGGCAGATGAGAGATGGGACATATTATATTTTTCAATTTAGATGACAGATGGTAGCACTTATAACAAAAAGCAGACACGCTTCAGACATCATAAATACGTTAGGGGCACACAGATATGCAAAAAAAATATACTCGGAGAAATTTTGTGGTGTTTGGTCAGAACATGATATCTCCAAAAAATGGCTTTTTGATCTAGTAGTAAGTCTTGCTAATTATAACTAATTAGAAGTGAGATAAATGCACAAATACGTGAGCGCATGCTGACGTATGGTACTTCCATTTGCATTTGTGTGAATGCTTTATTTCTGATTTTTAAAATGACAATGTGAAAATGCTTCTATCTCACAAATGTGGCTTGCAGATACCAAACACCACAGAATTTCCTGATATCACTTCATCTCAATAACTTGAATATTTAAACTGTTGTTTTACCGCTGGTCTGCGGAGTGGTGCTGGTTTGTAAATTTTTTCGACCAATTTCTTTAGCCGCTACATAAATTTAGATTTATTTATTATATTTTTCCGTCTCTCTCTCGTTCTCTACATTAATTTTTATTTCTGTATTAACTGTCAGAATTTCTGCAAAACTTATTTGTTTTGTCTGTCCTCAAATTATTTTTCTAATTTATTTATTTGTTTGCTGGTCCACGAAGTATTTCTTCTATTTTTTGGCTGGCCTCCAACTACTTCATTCATTTCGATATTGTTTTGTCCGTCCTGAAATCATCTATTGCATTTATTTGATTTTTGCCACTCCACAAATTACTGCTGCAGCTAAATTTTTTTTTTCCCGGTCGGCAAATTTCTTCTATTTATTTGGTGTTTGCCGGTCCACAAGTTATACTTCCAAATTATTTATTATTTGCTGGAGGCCCGTAGATTTTTCCTATTATTTATTTATTTTTTGCTGGTCAGCAAATGTTTTCTCCCATTTGTTTTATATTCTTACTTTTTGCGCAAACTAGCTCTGGCATTTATGAAGTTTTACCTGATCATTTTTCTCCAGTCTGCAAATAGTTTATCCGATTAATTATTGTTATTTTTTAATTTTTGTCGGTCAGAAAATTATTTATCTCCTGTCTGCTGGTCTGTGAAAGTTTTTAGCAGCCTTCTCTGGTCCGCAGCTGTGGAAAAACACACTTCAATAATACACATTTGTGGAATGAAATTACCGTAAAATAAGCTAAAAATAATTTAATCGAAAGTAAACATTTGGATCAGTATTAAAATGATACAGATACAGAGAATCTCGAGTAATTCAATTTGAGTACAAAAATTTCAATATTTTACGTATTTTCATTTTATGTAACTCATCAATGCATTTATGCGTGTTCAGGTGCATTCCGTAATAGGTGTGTTCTATACATAAAATCTTGGAACTTCTTCCATAAGAATACACATCTTCTCAAAATTCTTAATAAATCTAAGAGTGTTATTGAAATAAAGTTCCATTTTTTAAATGATGAGGGAATAAACATTAAAGACGAAATTAAATTATTCTATTGGTAGAACTTCATAGTTTTTATCAAGACACGCAATGAAGTAAATTCGGTTATTTTTGTCAAACGCGACGGTATGATAATTTTAACTAATACCTGTATAAAATTTATCCAAATTAAGACATGTATTTAGAATTTGCAAAATAATGTTCCAGAAAAGACTGAAAAAAATGTGTTTATGAAATCAGATACATTTTTCTTCAAATAATTATATTGCGCGCGATAAAAATTACGTCCTTTTTTCATGTAAATTACGGAACATTGAATTTATCTAGCCAGTGTTATTCATCGTGTGTGTGTATGAGTCATGTTTCAAGATTCATTAATTTTCCTAAAGTGAATTTTTTGCTATATAAAACATAGTGATATAGAAATATTATAATTTGATATCCTCTCTTTCAGGCAACGATGAATTTGAAAAAAATTCATTATGCCGTTATTAAATGGAAATGTTATTAAAATTTCATAATTTATTTTGCTTTTAGAAATGCCAGACAAACAGTGATAGTTTTTACTACTACAATTCCAGTCTGTGTAAGAACATGGAAGAACACATTTTCCAAGAAATCGCTACATGGAAAAAGAGATCCGTAGAATCGACGAACATGCTATTACGTAGATTGCCCAAACGTAAGATGCATTACGTTCAGTTTTTGCTGTTATACTGTCCAAATGGATGCTATCAGCGATCTAAATCATAAGCCATATGTGTCATGTCTCGTAGTTTGGTCTGAAGTGCGTTTTTCAGTATCGGGAGTCATTTTTTATAGTGTGTTTGGGGATATATCATATGAATATCCCTTGTTATTCCTATATTCTTCCAATTCTTAGACCAGGGATAGGGGGTGAACAACACCCGGCTCGCGGGCCAAATGTGACCCATCTGATTCTAATGTTGCTTCTATGGACACGGATAAGTGCGGAAAATGTACAGGACATTTTTTAATGAATATTTTATTTTTGACATTTTTAAACTAAAGGATCAGAAGGGAAATAATAATAGAAAGAAAAAATTAAAATCAATTCAAATCTTAATTCGGACGGTAAAATGATAAAACACCAAAATGCCTATAAAATATTGAGCGGCTCTAACTGAACTTTTTTTTCTCTGTAGAAAAACAAAAACAAAAAAAAGAAAAAATAATAATAAATAAAACGGCAAATTTCTACCATGGACGCATTTTCAGCAAAAGCTGGCCAAGAACCGCATCTCGCCAAGAAAAAAAAAAATAAGCCTTCGACTGGAGTGAACGTTGAACGCATCGTGTATATTGTACGAAGAGTTTTTTTTTATTTTAAATGGAGAATTTCCAAAGAGTGCTTTCACAAAAAGTGACTTCTTAAGCGGAATGGGGTGACGCGTAATCACGAGTTTACGAAGTTTAGAACCCCATAGACAGAGGATAATTGGGGTATCTAAAAATGACCTGGTGAGAGGAGTGGTCCGTTACCTGGGTGATGCAACAAGGAGGTTTGACTGAATATCCGCGGATCCCACCATAGTCTAACAAAAAACATACTCAAAGCACTGAATTGAACATATCGCGAATGAACTCATCGCGACACCCTGATAATAGTTGGTGACACCCCTAGGGACTGCGACGCACACTTTGAGGACAACTGACGTAAGCGATAAATTTCACCGGTTAAAACACACAGCTTCATCCTGTGCATCGCGGTACTCAACAAGCTCTCAAGAATATTTGAGTGTATAATATATAGATATCTCAATAAAAACTCCCCAATAAGTTACGTTCAAAATGTGACAATATGCTGATTTGAATTTGGGATGGTTTCTAAATTTTCATATGCATAGTGAGTAATGACGACTCGAAAAATGCTGGACTTCTTGGGTTAGAACAAGGGTTTTTAACCAGGGGGTTCTTGGAAAGTCTGATTGTGTGGAGCCCATGAGATTAGATGAGAAAACAACCAACTCGTTATTTTTCTAGTATATTCAAGGATGTGAAAAAGGATCCGTGCCCTCGTTATTATCGGTTCATGGGATCAGTGGAGCCCAAAAAATCGAGAGGTCGTGGGTTGAAAAGTAAAACGAGCTGATGGGTCGTGAACAAGCTGAGAAAATCTCTGACAAAAAATCAATTCGGTAAATATTGAACTTCAGTCGCAACTTATCTATTTGAGGGTAACTATTGTGAGTATAACCACCACGTTAGACGTAATTTTGATAAAAATTCTCAAAGTTTCAGAAAATAATTAAATATTCTAAGTTTTGGTTTTTGCCACTTCCCTATGGCAAATAATTGAGTCTATCGCTAAGTATTGCTTTGGTTCATTACGAGCGGGAAATTTGAAAAAAAAAAAAAAATTCGAATGGAGATCAATCAAATAGCTTCAATTTGCAAGCAGCCAATCGGAACGTTTTATTAGACTCAAATGCACGCTCTCAGCTTCATTTTTACTTTTCCGTTTAACGTATTTTTTCTGCAACCAGGAGATGAGATTTTTTTTGAAACCAACACTGATAGGTGTATTTCTCCTCGGAAGACAATGTTCCTTAAGTTTAGGAAATTTGTATTTTTTCCTTGTATTCGCCTTTTTCGGTAGTGAATTCTGAGAATTGTCGCTCATTCAAGCAACAATATGTGACCATTTCGATGTGTTGAATATATTCAATGTTTCACCATCCAAAGGAATTAATTTGTAAATATTACTAATTATGTTAGATAATAAAAGCAATAAAGACATTCAGAACTAATTCTGATGTCTCTATATATAAAGGTAATTAATATTGATTCATCTTATAAAAATCAGCCATGAATAAAGTATAGATATGTCTATTTGCTTATTAGACTATCCATATTAGGCATTCGAGAAGCCGAAAAGTCTCTGAAACGCAAACGCGCAAATCGGTTTTTCTTTCACAGCTCATAATCGATTCATGTGTTTATTCTCATTTAGAGACAAACTTATGGCATATTTTTACGATTGTGTTGCGAATCTCTTGAAGAATATTTTGCTAACAGTGTTTACGGTGGGTGTATATATATATAAGATGATATTTTCCACAATTTGCTACGAAAACGGGTGCGTTATTCATTTAAAGCGCCTTCTCCTTTAGGCGCTTGAGAATGTAACAATGTCTCTCCGGCTCTAATTAGAGAATTTCAGTTGCTCTCATTAACAATTATTCCTGAAAACTTCCGCGTATTCGAAGGGTTTCCAAGTGCTTAATTAGCATAAGCTCATCTCAGCTGGATATATTATATGATTTTTTTTTTCTCGTGGATAATTAAGATTCTCTCGGAAGATAAATATATAAGAGTGTAACTATTCCTTTTTTTCAGGGGAATGTCTAATATACGGTTATTATGGTTATTATTTTCCAGATTCTCCACATTTTCGTTTATTAACTGCTGTCATGTCGTTTGAGGATACTGATATAGAATTCCACGAATAGTTAAACGTTGTAAGAGAGAAATATCATAAATGGATTATGATCATCAGTTTGTCCCAAAAAAAAAAAAAAATAGAATTGTCTGCGTCGTAAATTATCATTAATTTTCGGCGGAAAAAATTAAACAAAAACAGTAATGTATTAAATAGGATTTATTTTTGTCATTCAATTTGGTCGGGAAATAATAGCGAATTCTCCCATGAATATTAACGATAGATTTTGGATCGCTTAGAAAAATTGGTTGAAATGGAGTCTTCGTTATTATTATCGAGATTTAAGTATTCAGTGAAATATCGCTACAACGATACTCCATACAACGAGGAATCGTTGTATGTCTCGCATTTAACGAATTGTCTCGCATTTGCGGCTGAGTGTAAAATGCATTGCAAGAAAAGGTGAAGAAACAACACAAAATCACTCTCAAGTGTGACTGTGGCTTTAAAAAAAACACTCCTCTCGATTTTAAAGTTAAAATGCTGATTCTCCACAAAAGTCTCCCGAAGTAAATATGTACCATGTGGTTGTATGGTCAATGGTCTCTTGCTGTACCACTTGAGGAATTATCATCAACCACACAGCAAAATAGACTCAATTAACAGGTATTTATCTCTTCTGATTTTGAGATGAACTAAAACATGGTATTTTTTGCAGCGAAAATTCGTTTTTCGAAATTCCTTTAAAAGACATCTATTCTCTTTCAACACTTTTTTTTATTCACGTTACAATTTCGGAAAATTTCGAGACATTACGTTAGAAATTCAAACCTTTGTTGGAAGTGCCTGAACACCGTTGTGAGATGAGGTTTTTCTACCGAACCCCCCCCCCCATACCAGATCAAACCAGAATCAAATTGTTGCTTCCCATGCCCTGCACGGAAGGCTGATGGTATATTTACGAACGGATCCAGGCAGGCCTATGGATGGAAGAAATACAGTCGAAATTGGTTTAATGGAAGTCCAAAGTCACTGGAAAAGATTTGAATTACCAAATTCCTCTGTCCTGAATCTGTGAAATGCCTACAAATTGCAACTGAATCGTCATCATTCACATCGGATAACAATCATCAATTAATAAAATTTTATCATCGGTTACGAAACTGTTTCCTTAAATTTTAATATTTTTCAGTCATAATTATTGATCTCAGCAGCTACATTATTTCACTATTCTAGAATCACATCACTGCAGAATTTCTTGACCATTTTCATAGTCTGGATTTACGGAAACAGTTCATGATAAAAAATTATGAAATTGTTTCCCATTGTTTGCTTATGATTCTTGTGCTATCAAGGAAATATACTTTCATTAACGTATCACAATCAAAACTTCCCGATGTTTTTCATGTGAGTCTCTGATAATATCTATAATTCTAAATTCTTTTGATCACGACAAAAAAATTCAGATTTTGAATGGTACACCTTGATTTATAGGTTGAAAAGCATAATCGTTATTAAGTGGTGCAGAGTCTCGATACACTCCAGCTGAACAATATCAAAATGCGCATTAAAATATCAAAAACAAAGTGTAGGGAGAGAACGGGATTTTTGAACTTTTATTCGCGTTCAAAAATTTGTTGTTTAACAACTTCATCAAATCATAGTCAGGTTTCTTGTCGAATTTTTTCAAAGTAAATTTGCTTATACAAAAAAAAGACATGATTTTTTTTTCTCTTCTAACTTTGAATTATTAAAAAAATTAAAAAAAAAAAACTTCGAAGGAGTTCGTAACTGTTCGAATTTTCCAAAATTCTCGAATTTATCAAATTCTACTGTAGTAAACTGGGGCTTTTGTGAGTCGGTATACGTATGAGTATATACGTAGTATGATGAGAAAAATAATTTTGCAAATATCAGGTACTGGTCATGACTAACAGAATTTAGTAAAAAAAAACCAAATTTTTACAAGAATAAATGCCGCCACACATGTGGAATTTTACAAATCCAAGTCTCTTCGTACTTCAAGAGAATATCTCTAGCTTCCAGAAGGAATTTGTGGCTTAGCCGCTTTCGCTTTTTGTTTTTGGGTGATCATTTTCATAGATCGGTTCCTTTAATATTCTAACACGGCAATCGGGGATGGGAAGTTACGTAGTTGATGCATCTTTCCCTGATTTGTTTTGCATTTATATATTTTTTTCAATTAAAATTGTTTTGTTTGATGAAGTTTCAAAATTTCTCACAAACGCCAAGAAATTTCCCATGTGGATCAATTTTGGCCAATTTTTCCCCCGAATATGGGAAATTTTCCACGAGTTACCATCACTGCCCACGAGGGTTAGTCTTGTTATGAAGAAGAAATATTGCATGTGAAGAAAGCCGGAGACTGGACATCAGCTATTGGTCCAAATCGGTGAAGCCGTGGGATTGGTTGGTTCTTCCTCTACAGCGTAGGATTACCTGTAATGAGAAATAGTAAAGAAAGATCCTAGATGATACAGTAAAAGTTAGAAAAAAGTGAAATGTTAGTTAAAATAAAATAAAATGTTTTATTTTTTTAAGTTATTAGTTTTTTTTGGTGAAGCTTTTTGAGAATTTTTTGGAAATAGGGAAAGAGGAAAGGAGATAGAATTCTATAGTAGAATTCTAAGTTAGGCCTAGGCCTGCTGATGTTCTAAGTCCAATTCTGTGAGCCCATCTTTCTCGGATCTATTCTGCATGGATGGTGAAGTCTCGAAGTAATTGCAGTGAAATACCGTCGTTGATATTATCTTCAGCCATGAGTGAGATAATTCGATATAGGTCTTCTACTGCTTTACTTGAGATATGCAAAAAGTTTTTCGGTCTGGTCGGTGAGTTGCTCTCAGCTGATGACAGAGCTGTCTTCGAGGGGCTGCCCGTATGCTGAGTGGCGGTCTTGGTGAATTTTACGCAATTTTAGTACTGTTTTTTTCAAATATTTTGTATTTATAAAAATTTAACAGTTTATAAAAACAAAAACTAAAGAACATAAGTTTTACACTTATAATTTCATCCATGAAAATTTTGTAATTAAACATTTAATTTTTCTAATCAGGCAATTTATGCCATACCAAATATATTTCAAGCAAAACAAGAGAAAAAGTTACAGATGACAGCACTAGTCAACAAGACAACACTATAACAAGAAATAAGCATTCTTCTCACTACGTAAAACGTTAGGACCATGCGCAATCACACACGCAACACGTTTCGACTTGTACATATTTATTAGGAATTTCCCAGAGAAATGTTTACGAAATGCATGGACGGTTAAAAGCAGTAGTAGTCTTTAAATTGTGGTGAATTATAAGATATCCCATATGCCATGATATGGATATATTTCTATACGGTAATGGTGTGTGATAAACTTCACATTCATTCAGAAAAAAACACTCCCACAAAGAATGAGAGTGAAACAATTTGTCATTTAAACTGGCAGTTCCAAAGACATATTTATTTGTATAATAAGTAAAACTAATGATGCATTCCATCATCTCTTAAAAAGTACCAGTCATTAAATTTTCTTTAATTACGTTCCACGGAAATTCCGGTACATCATCTCCACCATTGAGCGAGGCTTCTGCCATCTTGACTTGGGCAAAAGCTAACATAATATAATACACTTTCCGTTGCATCTGTCTCTCACTCTCGTCATAGTTATTGCCACTCTACAATCTCTAATTTATTCTCTCATAGAAACGGGGAAATATCAACCCATTCGTTTGTTTTACTTGCCACACACACATTCCGACTGGTGGTCGTTCTGTGACCTCCCTTGTTGTTGTTCGTTTGAATAACTAGCATCGTTATATTCATGACATGGAGTGCTTTTACTGTTTAGAAACCAAAGCAAAATAATTTCAAAAAGTACTCATAGAGAACTTTTATAACAGTAATATAATGTTTAAGAATTTGAATTCCATAGCTAGACAATCCCACTGATCCAATCAATTATAATTTCTTCCTTTCATGCTACCTAATGGACGCGAATTCTATCTGTGCGTCCTGGCAATCTATGCGTTCTGGAAATGCAGTCTTCTTGCCATTAGGGTAGATTATAATACATACTTCATTTCCGAAAAACCCTTTCACAAATGGCAAAAAACAAAACAATTTCTTATTTACACTTGTATTTCTAAAGACATAATATTTATTTGTAGAATAAGTACAGCTAATGATGCATTCCATCATCTTTTAAAAATACCAGTCATTAAATTTTCCTTAATTACGTTCAGCGGAAATTCCTTTACATCATCTCCGCCATGAAGGGAGACTTTCTGTCATCTTGACTCCGGCAAAAGCTAATATAATATAATAGACTTTCCGTTGCCTCTGCCTCTCATAGTTATTGCCACTCTTCAAGCTCCACTTTATTCTCTCCATGAAGAAGGGAAAAGATCAACCCATTCATTTGTTTTGCTTCGCACATACACATTCCGACTAGTGGTCGTTCCGTGACCCCTCTTTTCTTAGTACATTCGGAATACGTGGTTCCAGAAAATAAGCTGCTTCTTGCTGTTGTTCGTTTGAATAACTACCATCGTTATTCATGACAAGGAGCGCTTTGTCCGCCTTGACATATGGTAGGAAGTCGGCGAATTAGGTTCGGCGACTCTGTCTCTCTCTTATACGACAGAAGCAAACTGTTCATAAACGTAACGAATGGTGAAATGTTAAATCTACTCATAATAGTTTATAGTCGCTACAAAAAAAAAAATATATATAAAATAAAATGAATACTGGAAACGGTAAAAAGGGCAAGAGAGAGAGAAAGGAGAGTTTACGACGAACACGAGAGAAAGATGGCGCGTAATACGGGAAAAAGCACCGAATGCGGACGATCCTTTATTCTGAAACTAGGCGAAAGATCGTAAAAACGTTCGCGTAACATTAAAGGAAAACAACAACAACAACAAAAAACGCAAAATAAGGGCCATTTGTTCTAAGAAACGCTATCAAACGTTTTTACAACTTCCTCTTACAGCCATGATTTCCAATGTGCCGGATATGGCAATGTATCCTCCTACGTATCCGCTTTTTCTCTCTCCTTTCCCTAATCCTGCTCTTTACAAACGGGGGAAAAATATGGAGCGATTCCCGTAATTTTATCTCGGAAAAAAAATAAAACTAATCTCAACGTTGCTTTAGAAAACTATCTAATATTTGATTCGAGAAGTTCATCTAAAATCAATTCTTTAATGTTAATAATTTACATAATTAATGAATTTAAATTCACTTTTATCGTCAGAGTTACTGGTCTGGGAATAATTCATAACGAGTGGATCTTAATTGATTTTAGGAAATGGAGTTGACGCTCGTTATAACCACTGCTCAATATAACGCACCGGTCCGGTGGGTCTCAAATATTTTCCTATTTCCACTATATTATTTTTTACTCAATATAACGATCAGTAAATACAGTTGAATCCCGTTTTAACGAATACCGTTATAGCGAAAATCTCGTTTTAACGAACACTTTTCCAATTCCTCAAAATAAGTTTACATAGGAACCGTGTAAACAACCTTAAATTCCTTTATAACAAAATTTCGTTATAACGAAATGAATTTTTCGGTTCCTTGGAGTTCGTTATAACGCGCGCGGCCCATTATTCGACTGTACCATTTAATAAAAACTCAACTCCTCGGTTTTGTTTTGCAAAGCAATTTTACAAAATCCGTCTTTGATTGTGTTTGACCTTCAAGTTTGATGCTTCGAGGAGACGGGTGTGAGAAATAGATGGTCTAAAGAAAAAGTGTTATTCACTTCTATGGGAAACTTGGTAGTTAATTGGCGCCATCACTAGAAACCGGGCGAAACGTAGCAAGACACATTGCACTCTCGCGAGTTGACTGGAGGGTGTTGGTGTTTCCCACTCTGGCGCTCCCCGATCTGTTTAATTTTCTCACCGAGAAACTCATAGCTTACACATACTTATTCCACAAAATCGGGATCATGGTGTTTTTTATTCTCCTTTCCTTCAAATCAAAAATCTTGGTCGAAACCCTTCGGAAAGATCATCAATAGTTGCTTTCAACCACGAAATGTATATCGCACACATTAGTTGATCATATTCACAACCTAGAAGCGATGAAACACTAAAATCCTTTCGGGAACATAGAAAATATAGATCCCCAGGCTCGAATTTCCTCCACACTTGCCCACATCAACAGAGGTAATTTGTAAACTCATACACAGCAGAATCCTTTAAAATTGAAAAAAATATAAAATATATTAACAAGTGTCACATCAAGGATTTACACACTGATTATTTGTGGTACAACTACATTTTGCCATAAAAAATATTATGTCATATAGCATGGCACCCACATCTTGGGCAGGGTTCTTACGCTAGGACCTTCGACGGGCCCCCCTGCCAAGACTTTTCACGGACCCTTCTATTTTCACGTTACGCACGTTGCCCACAGAAATCCACTCTCAGTGGATGCAAACATGCTCGCAAAAGTTTGGGACGGATTTGACTAACGTATAGACATACGCCGTGCACATCCCACGGTGTACATATTAAGTACCTTTAATTTGGTTTGTAAAAAAAAAAAAAACTATATGATTAGCCATGTAATATAAAATTTATCTTTAGTGTCTATGTTCAATATTTTTCGTAATATACCCATATAAAATCAGGTGATTCTTTTGAAACACCCTGCTCATAAAAATATTCATAGAATCCATATCGAAGATCCTTTGACTTTCTGTTTTATCTCAATTTTTCTCAGATTATCTGAATTTCCTGGAATATCTCATCTTAAGAAACACTGATTGAGATCTTGCATTTAAAAATTTTATTTTCGAGATAATTTTTCTGTTCTTTTTTTTTTTTCAAGAATACTTCTCATAATATTTATTGCTTACACACTCTTCCAATACCTTAATATCATTATTTTATTTCCATATCAAGTTCACACAAGAGTTTCAAAGCGTAAATTAAAATTTATCGGACGCTGTTGCTTCCAGAGATTCATGTACAAGGATTCATTAATTTCTTCTGATGGTCATCTCGTTATTTATTTTTATATTTTTAGACGTTACAGAATGGGGAAAAAAAAACGACCGTCATTTTTTCCTCCCTATTATGGATACTTTTTTCCCCATCTCCCCTTTCCGAGATTTTTCCCTCTCCTGTAGGTTGGACACATTGATTAATTACGTCAGAACTCGACCATTATTAACCGTTAATTATTACAAGAACCATTACCTTCCCCCCCCCCTTTCTCCGTATGATGATGATGAAATATGCTGGGACCCGAGCCCTACCACTAAAGTCTCTTAACAATGATCGCTTTTGTGTTGCTCAGTCTCGATAATACACAAAAGAAAATAAAAATTCATAAAGCTTTAAGCTTTGTGCGGGTAATTTAATTAAATGTATATATACCGTATATATATATATTAAAAAAAAATTATATTCTAGCAAAGAATTATTCATGAAAGGAAGGAAATATAAATCGACCCACAAAAAAAAAATTGAAAGAAATAATAGCCTAGAGGAAAAATGAGAAATTTTCCATCATAATGCGTTGAAAAAATAGTATCACATTCTGTGGATTATTTCTTAGTGATATTGTTTGAGATAAAATATGACGATCACAGAAGAATTATCCGTGCTTGGATCACACGGCATGTTGGTCAGATTCAATCGTTCGATAATAGATGGTGTTTATCAACATAATTTTTTTACATAGGACTACGTCTCAACCATTTATTTTAAACGTGTACTTATTACAAAAATGTTTTTCAATCACGTGCGGTTTCTTAAAATATCACGTTATTTTTTTGAGGGGTGCTATACACTAAAACGAAAACAGAAAACCTTTTAGAATCTCTCACTCTTTCTTGGATACAACGACACACGACGTCTCGGCCACACGATATATGACATCATGATGATTTTTGGTCTATACACGAGGATATGACGGAATAATTCGTCATATACAGCTGCTGCTTACTCCTAAGACACCCTCCTTAATCATATGCTTGGCACAGTAGATGGAGTTGAACAATCATATTTCAAGAAATACATTTCCTTAAGGGTGTTGGTATTCACCACATTGGTTTAAAGTTTAAAACCAGTGTTTCCCAAAGTGGGCAATATTGCCCCCTGGTGGGCGATGGAATGGTCCAAGGGGGCGATAGAACCTACTGATTTAACATAGGATCTTATGGGTTTACTTGAGTTGGGGGGCGATGAGAGGAAAACATTTCTGATGAAGGGGGCGATGGAACAAAAAGTTTGGGAGACTATGGTTTAAAACACAGTCTTCCAACCTTTTTGTCCCATCTCGCCCCCTTCTTCAGAAATGTATTTCTCCCATCGCCCCAAACGCAATCCAACCCATAGGATCCCATGTTATACCCGTAGCTTCTACCGCCCTCTAGGGAGCGTTAACACTCACGTTGGGAATCACTGGTTTAGACCAGACCCGTCATTTAGTGGGGGGGGGGGTGCAGGGGCAGGGGCTTTAATTTTAAAAGCCGTTGCCCCTTCCCCCCCCCGACTTTTAAAAATACACAAGAAATGGTGTATATATATATATACATACATGGAGTACATGTGCTTCGCCCCCCCCCCCCGGGAAAAGTTGAAATGGTGGCCCTGGTTTATACTATAGTCACAGTTTTTTCGATAGGATATCGACACGAATTGGTAAAAAACCTGAATTTAACCAATCCGTGTCGATTGTGAACGACAAATGCTGGCACTGTTTACAATTAATAATTCAATACTTTTATTTTAAATACTAATCAGTAATTACTTAATCCGTATTGATCTCTTATTCAAAAATTGTGACTATAAATAAACCCTGTCGGTGAACACTACCATAATTCATTCTGAACTTGAACAATACATGATGACACTGTTTACAATTATGAATTTCATATTTTTATTTTGAATACTAATCAGTAATTACTTCAATTATTATTGCTATTACAATTATTATTTATTAAAAAAAGCAGTAAGGAACATAATAAACTCAGCTATCATTTATTCTTTAAAAAATGTCAGTCAAAAAACATATTTTATGTCTCAAACTTTTGAAAAGAAAAGTAGAAAAATGGCTACATCTCTATAAAAAGGAGCCCACCGATTAACTAACTGAATGAACGTGAATACAGTCTTCGCGTGTCAAAACTTGGAATAAGTGAAATGTAGATCATGCTCCGAAAAGTCATTAGCAAAAAAATCCATGTTTTTGGAATGCAATTATGCAGATACAGTCCAAAACGCTCATTGTGATCACAATCACTCGGGGTTACTGATAACAATAGCCTAATGATAACTATACCCGAAAAAGTTCCGCTCATTCATCCCATTTAGTCGAACGGGACGTATGGTAAACAGGTATTGGTAAAAAGGGACAATTCCGTTTTTCTTTCCCACGTAATTGGTTGTAAAATGCAGAAAAAGAATTGTTCCATTTTTTTCTATTCTAAAACGATAATGTGTTGGGAGATTTATTGTGTAGTTTCCTAGGGTCTTCCGCATTTTACGGAACAGGCAGACTTTACTATGCTGACCACATATCTTTCAGAAAATACGGGAAATTGAGATACGAAACGGGAAAACACGGGACTGCTCAAATTACCGCCAAAAATTATGCCAAATGTAAGCAAAGTTGACAAATATTGCAACTTTGCAGGTTAAAATTAATACTATATCAATATTACTGAAAAAAAAAAAAAAAAACAGCGAATATATCTCTGCAACCGTTGACTTTTGAGAAACACACTTTCAGTGTCAAAAATTTTCAAACGGCGTGTGGTTACTCAATATGTCACAAGTTTCCTAAAGGGTCGTATACATAAAAAGATAAAAAAAATTAAATTTCTATTTAGATACTGCGTGCTGAAACTTCCAATTAGTGAAATTAAAATGCCGCTCTGAGAAATTAATTTATAAAAAAGAAATCGATATTTTTAGACGCATTGTTAATGGAAATATTTGGCTTATTAAGTTATCAGCAATTTTCGCCATTGATTGAGGGTGTGGTTTACAAATCAGGATACGTAAATCATATTCAAAGTTGTAAAAATCCTGCAAGTTTTAAAACAATTGTCAATAAAACATGCTTGTAATTGATTGCGAAGAAAAAAATGCAATGGTTGCGTACATCTTATTTGTGAACAATCCCAGCAAATTTTTGAGCCAATGAAAACTCGCCATCGCTGCGATAAGTGACTATGTATATACTTCCTATAGATATAGTTTAATATTGCGTTCAAAAAATATGAAACTTTTTGCAAATACGTTCCAGAGTGTGATGTACATTCAATAAGTGGCGAGTTTATAACACGGGAACTGTATAAAAAGTTTTCTTCTTTTTAATGTATAAGTATATCATGTAGTATCTTGTATATCATGCAGAGACATCCGCTGTGTAAACAGCGTGTATATTTATAGATCATGTATTGCAGGGATGCACAACCTTTCAAGTCCGTGGGGCCAATGCGACAATTCTGCTACTCACAAGCCTGAAACTTGTATATGTAGGATGACCATATGGCCATAATTTTACGAGACAATCCCGTGATTTTGGTCATCTCAACTTCCTCGTAGAATGTTTAGTTATCTATTGTATTTTCAACAAACCTAACGTGAATTTTTGAGATCTAGAATTAAGATTATTTTCATGACATAAATTATTTCCTTTGATAATTTTTCTGGCTGAAATTTGTGACTTTATTTGCCTTTACTTGAAAAACAATGTTATTTGCAACTGCACTCACCCTTGACAATTCCCGAGCTTATTTCAGATTTACTTGCCTTCGACAATTTGGCAACGAGATTTACGACTTGACTTGCTCTTGACACATTTTTGTGGCGAAGAGTCGGTTATATAACTTGTATGGATCGCAGTTTCCCGTATTTTTATAAAGAAAACATGGTCAGCCCAGGTATTTGTCCCGTTGAGTGTCGCTTTACTTTCCTACCGGAACACCTTTCGCGGGCCGGAGGTTGTGCACCCCTTGATCTATTGCAACATCTTTTGATATTTGTTCATATCTTACAACGATTTTTAAAGAAATTCTGACATGGAAAATTTTATGTTTCTTCTCGAATAATATTTGTACATTAAAAATCTATCAGACAGAGATTATTCCTAACATGAAATTTTCGAGGGGAAAAAATAAAAACTTGAACAACTTCATCACTGACATTTAAAGGTTATCTAAACATATGTTGTTTTCGCTTAGTAATAAACAGTAAAGAAGAACAGTTTATGGGTGAGTGTCCATATTTTTATTTATTTTTCAGTTGAGGGATTGCGATAAAAGAAATTGTTCTTTTATTTCTTTTAGACATACAGACACGGATGCGTGTGGAAACGTCATGTGCGATTAACTTGTCAGCGCTATAAGACATAAACCCCGCGGGAGCGGACATCTGCTATCGGCAAATATAGAAAAACGGCTTCCGTATGAGTGTAAAGAAACTGCTTAAGGGACTGAATAGAAAAACTGTACTTGTCACGTGTAAATGTATCATCAAGTGAAACATTTCTACCAACCTTTTGAAGATTGTACCATTCATGCTCCACGTATTTATTCGGCTGATGAATTCAAAGAGTCTTTATAGTAAAAAGGACGTTGCTATGATCATTTTTTGGTCTGGAGAACTCTCCTGAAAAGAACTTAAAAAGAACACTTTAAAGAGAACTAATCGCTGCCATAAGTTACACAGGTCTACCATGAAAAAGCTTTCAAAAAAAATAATTAGTGTTTTTTTGTATAGTTTTTTGGATGCTAATTACTTTAAAATATTGAAAAAAATCCATTACGTGTAGGTTTGAGATGAAGTGAAAATTTCAATATTAAATGCATAGGCATCATTCAAACCACATTGAAACTGTGCGTTATAGACATAGTGAATCATTTTCAAAGTTCAGTTCAATATTTCAGTGATTTTAGAATTATTTTCTGGCGGTGAATTCGGCAGTGGTTCTTGTCAGATGGACTATGCTTTTTGAGATAAAGTGGAAATTATATTTCACTAGTAATACCATAAGCAGCTGACGAATCACATTGAAACTGTGGGCTATAAAAATATAGTAAATGATTGCCAAAGATATTCCTTGGTTTTAGGGGCCTATCATTATAATAAAAGAACTAGGAGATAAATATGAAGTATGTATTACTAAAGTAATTAAAAAAAGTCAAAATATATGATTTTGAGTTATTTCCCTCTAAATATGAAATCTTTTTGTGAAAAAAACCTTTGGAAATGGGAAAAAATGGATTGCATTTTTGGAATCATCACTGAAAATAATATAAAAATCATTTAATTGAAACTAAAAATAAAGCTTTCAAAATGTATTTTTTGTAGAACTGTGTTATAAAAATTGTTTTATAAACAATACTTAATGACACAGTTCAAAAAAGCATATTTTAATGGTGTCAGAGTATATTGAGACTGTGTGCGCGCTGATTACGAATCTGGCATTGGTTTTGTCAGATTGACTCTAGTTTCTGAGATGAAGTGAAAATTGAATTTAAATGGTATACAAATATAATTGTTGAGAGTATACAATATCTGAAGAACTGGAACCGATTCGGCTTAAACAATGATAGATTCTGAATGAAAGCCCAAAATGACTCTAAAACCACTGAAATATCTTTGATTTCAGAGATGATTTTATCTTTTGATTTATCCAATCATTTACTGTATTTATTTATAATGAGCAGTTCCAATTTGAATTGGAATGGGATTTGAATTTGAATTGGAATGTAATTTGAATTTGAATTGGAATGTAATTTGAATTTGAATTGGAATGTAATTTGAATTTGAATTGGAATGTAATTTGAATTTGAATTGAAATGTAATTTGAATTGGAATGTAATTTGAATTTGAATTGGAATGTAATTTGAATTGGAATGTAATTTGAATTGGAATGTAATTTGAATTGGAATTTGAATTGGAATTTGAATTGGAATGTAATTTGAATTTGAATTTGAATTGGAATGGAGTTTAAATTTGAATTGGAATGGAGTTTAAATTTGAATTGGAATGGAGTTTAAATTTGAATTGGAATGGAGTTTAAATTTGAATTGGAATGGAGTTTAAATTTGAATTGGAATCGAGTTTAAATTTGAATTGGAATGGAATTTGAATTTGAAATGGAATACAATTTTCACTTTATCTCAAATACTGGAGCCAATTTGGAAAAAAAAAACAATTCCAGATTCGGAATCAGCGCCTCAAAGAGATTTTAAAATCACTGAAATATATTTGAGAACAAAATCGTTGTTGAGCAGTGTAATCAATAATTCATGAGAACAACCAGTGAAGGATAACACTAAATAATAATGTAAGATGCAATGAGCTTTACAAATTATAATTCAGAGTACAATAATTTCCCAATAAAGAATGGATAATAATTAGAAATGTGAGAGAGGATTTATGTCAAATTATGGAATACCATAAAATCAAATTTGATGAAAAATTCTATGCAGGGTTATTGAATATTCACCAGTCTACAGAATAGACATTGTTCCAGATAATGTCTTTCACAAATACTTGAGATGGCAAAGCAAGAAGCAATCTCACGGACAACACAGACGGAACAATTATTTACCCTTGTGCACAAGCAGCGACGAAGCATTTTGATGAAGCACCTTATAACTGAGAGCGACCGACAAATAAGATCCCGTGTGTTTCCAGAAAACTCAACAAACTACTCATTGTTCCGACCACTATTTACATAGTGACACAGCTAGGAGAGAATTCTTTCATCTTTTCGGGATATACAATGCTTGCCTTTGGCGTCATAACATCGCCAAATTATCGGAGCTGTCGCCAAATGTGCTAACTTGGCGATATGTACAGAGAAATCCATTAATGGTTATTTACAGGTGAAAAATGACATAATACATGATTTCGTAACATTAATTTTCGTAACATTATAAATAATATAATAAATGATGATCACAAATTCAACAACAATCAATAAATAGACTAATGGCTATTAAGCAATTATGAGTAGAGAGAGAGATGGATATCTGATAAGTGATAATCAAGAATCTAATCAGTGATAATCAAGAATCTAATCAGTGATAATCAAGAATCTAATCAGTGATAATCAAGAATCTAATCAGTGATAATCAAGAATCTAATCAGTGATAATCTAGTTAGTATCTAATCGACGGCAATCAAAAATTCAATAAATATTAATGAATCTGATGAGTTATAATCTAGAATCCATCCGAGGATTTGTTCAGAAGTTAATGAGTGTTCACAAGAAACTAATAGATAACCAAGAATATGGACAATGACAGTAAGGACTATTTTTGACAAATATACATACCAACGGCACTTGATATGCATAATTACAGGTGAAAGTAATAACGTTTTCAATATTAATCAAGTTTGCCAAAAACACTTGGATATTATGCATAATCTTCGGTAAAATGATAATTTTTTGGCATTTATCAATTTTGCCAACGATGCTTTGGTAATATGCATATTAGCCAGTGATAAAAAAAGGATAAATTTATCAAACTTATCAAGACGATTGGAAAGTATGCATTATAGCCGGTTATTATGTATAGTAACCGATTTATCACAGTTACCGCAACACACACACATAACCAATAATGTAGTGAGGGATAGTCAAGAATTTAGTGATTAACCGAGTGACTGATAGTCGGGGGACTGATTAATAACCAAGAATAACACATGTATATAACACCGATTTATCACATCTAACGTAACATATGCATGCTTATATGACACATGCACCGCTTATAGATTCAGTATTTTTTCACAAGTATTATCAATATTCGTGGATTTCACTGCAAAAAAATTAAAAAAAATGTATATCTATATTTGATCATTTTTGTCGCACCACGATCATTTCTTGCACACGAGGGCAAATTAGATCGGGACCTACAATTTATTGCCAATTTCAAACGGCAGCCTTATTTATACTCACCGAAATGTTTTGGTGCGCTAACCTCTCTGTGAAGGACTGACTACCTGCAGTAGCAATGTTGTTCTGTGGTCATGTCGTCGTTTCTGTTGTACCCCAGTGTCAGGATAGTTTCTGACAAAGACGAACTCGCAACACCTATCAACATCCTTTGGTACTTCAGGCGAGCATCTTACCGATCTGGGCTACCGTACTCATTTATATCTATAAAACATAATTAAAATATAAGTTTAAAAAAAAAAAAAAAATCAGAACTTCTTGTTATATTCAGCCACAAATAATAAAACAGAGATATATAACCAAAAACAAATCGAAATTTCCCCAACATTTCATACAAACAAACTCAAATATACTCGATCATCCCGCCTTAAAATCGAGAATTCATTCGATGCGATAACAAATATATATATATATATAAATTATATTCATTAGAAAACTTTTAAAAAAATCACTAAAAATTATGGACAACCAGTCATCGTTATAGAAGAAAAGAGACAGGGAATAACACATCTCCGGTAAGAGATGTTGGAAGATAATCAAATAAGTCAGCTGCAGGTGTACGAACTCACAGCAGAGTCTTACGAGAAAGAGAAGAGTCTACGGGGTCCACAAGAAGTAGAAATAAGAAAATATAAAATATTTTAAAAAAAAACTTACATAAGATTTTCCCCCCATCAGCAAAATGATGTCTTGAACAGCGTAAATTCTTATAAGAGAGAGAGAGAGAAGTTGAACGAGAGATGGTGGAGAGAGACATAGACGAAAACTTCAAAACTTCGTGGAGTTATATATCATGTCTGTTAACAAGCTGCTGTAATGAGATATCATCCACCCGTTTTGCCGATACTTTTCCCAACCACGAATCTCTCTTTTTCTTATTCTTAACTCCTTAGGGCCATGGAGTTCGAAAGTATTGAAAATGCCTTTGGCCCGCAGTGAAAATACATGAAATTTTCTCTCCGAGACGATAACGGGAGTAAAACGCGAATAATTGCCTAACATCGATGTGGCTACGAAAAACAATAAAATATATACGAATTAATACCGAGAGGAATCCGATTCTCTTTTACAACCGTTCAATCCCCTTAACGAATTAAAAGACTTGACGGAAATATTTTCTAGTATTATTTTGTTTTATTTTATTTTTTTATCATCTCAAGTCGGAAACGTGTTTTAGCCAGTGGCGTAGTACGTTATAACGGGGGTTTAGATTCTAGTATTGGAAAAACGGTATTAATTCTGGTTCGATGCCTTTTTGAGTTCGTTTTTGCTAGAATCGCTTCTCGTTCGTGAAAGCGAGACGTGAATCCGATGATGTTGGTGGTGGTGGTGGTAGATCTCGAGGAATGATTTCTAGGAATTCGATCGATGGTAGTCTCGTTCGGATATCGTTGCTTGGATCGCTGCTGATTGAAGAAGATTAATTGACTTTTGCATGGAAATAAGTATTGAAATATGTGATTGGGTGAGCTTTAGATAAAGAATTTAAAATCTGTGGAATGTTTTATCGATGAGATTAAAAGAGGGAGATTGAATTGGCTTTTAAAAGAAATGGTGCATTCATTTAGATATGAAATACCATAGAACTCTTTTTTGATGGATATAAATTATATATTTTCACCAGGACTATTGGTGAGTAAATTATATATACGCACCAATAGTCATGGAAAGTTTGAAACATTTGTCACTTATATAAATTTCTGATGAATTTATACCGGCGTTATGCATAATACCCAAGCGTCATTGGTAAATTTGAAAATGCTGTCCACAAAACCATCACTTCACTGGAGATTATGCATAAAAGCCAAGTGCCATAGGTAAATTCGATAAATAATTGAAATTTATCACCTTTGTCTCTGATTATACATAATACACTAGTGTAATTATTGAATTTGATAAACATGATTCAAATTCCAAATGAGTCCAAACACGGACCGCGATATAATACTAACATCTTTACGATTGTACCCGATTTAAATGATAAAATGCATATATGAATTATAGTATATTATGTATCATATAGTACGATTTACCATGTTTATCAACGACGCGACGTTTGGGTATTATGCATAATCACTGGTGAAAGTGATAACTTTTAGAGAATTTATTAAATTTGCCGAAGGCGTTTGGGTACTATGCATAATCAGCAGTAAAAGTGATTAATCTAGGGAAATTAATCAAACTTACCAAAATGCTCGGCGAATATGCATTATATGCATTATAAGCGAATATGCGGCATATAACCGATTATTAGGTATATAAACACGATTTATCACACTTACCGTGACATATATATATAAATATTTCTTGATATTTTGAATTTAAACTCATTCAAACTGTTCCATATCACGAAACGTTGATAGGAGAGGAGGGAGAGGTTGTTGGTACTGATTATCTCGCTCCATGTGATAAGGAATGCTTGCAGTTTTGTCGATTATTTGCTTCCAAATTGAATTGGATTGAGATGATTATTCACGAACTGAACAAAAATAATATAATCTATGTTCTCATGAGACATTTTGTAATCTCTTTAGTATCTGATTATGAATTAGTAATAGGAATAAGAACGTATTCTGTAGTCTTTCAAGGAATACTTATGTTCATCGGATAGCTATTCTTAGACAACACATACACATGATTTTAATAATATACATATTTAGTTATCTGAAATCATTGTTTATTTTCTGATATGTGGGATGATTATCGCAATTTACCTCCATCTTGAACACATACGTTTTATTGTGTAGGCCGGTACGTGAGATATCTACCACTCCCCGGCCAACGAGTATATATTGTGAAATTTTCTCACTCCTAATAGAGTCGGCCGCGCTAAATAACGGATAACAGATACCGCAATTGAACGGATAAAATCCTCCGGCACCAAAAAGTTCTTGTATAGAGATAATTTTAAAGTTCCTCACTTAATATGATAATTTCAACTACTTTACCCCGCTCAATATAATTATTTCAACGACATTTCCCCGCTTAATCGAATATTGCGTTTCAAACATCAACTGTTTATACACATCAACCACTACGCACATAATGATTTTATTGAATGAACCATTTGATTTTTGTTTGAAAATATGTTACTAGGTTAAGCTAAATACATATTTGAGAGTTGGTGCTGAGTTGCATGTATTAAAGTCGTATTCAATACGTACATTTAATTATTTTATTTTTGTTTTCTGTTAATCCAAAAGAGGGAGTTAACTTCCCTATAATGAAAAATAAAAATATTAGGTAATGAGATCATGAAGATTGCAATTAAATATAATTTTCATTTTTTATGTCTGATTTATTCAAGAAGCTTTATTAATATTGATCCTTCATCAGTTCCCAATATATAAACCATACTAACGTTGTAAAATGGAAATTGAATTCTTTCCCCGCATAATCGGATGCTTCGGTTAATCGGATATATTGTGCTGGGATCATTGATATAACAAGAGGGACTGAGAGAGAGACTGGTTTATATTCCTGTCACGTTCATTGTTTTTTATTCACACTTTTTTTTATTAAATAATAATAAATAAAGTTACTTACGAACAGGTTTTGTTCCCGGTATATTCCGTAATTAGAAGCGTTTTTTTGTTTAAATCGCGCCAATTTGGTGGGAATTCGCCAATGTCTTAGGACTCACTTTTTTTCGAAACAAAAGTTCAAAAGGTTGACACCCTGAGTTTATACTGAATACGTCACGGAAAATGTGAAAAAAACAATTATTATAAATAATAACCGGTTGTTATGCATAATCGCAGAGAATTTTGATAAGTTTGACAAATTTCCCTAATTTTACCACTTTTATTGATGATTTTGCATAGTACGACGACACTATGATGCTATGCATAAGTACAAAAATAATTAATGCAGTACGACATTAAGTACTTGATGCATTAATTAAGTAGCTACTGCAATGTACTTAATTTGCATCGTAAATTCAGTGCAATGTCACTAATTTACACTTTAGTTAATTTGCCACTAATTAACTAAAAGTTATTGTTGTAAAATATTGTAATAAGTTAATAAGTTATAATCTCTTGTAAATTATTTACTTTGCAACTAATTTACAATCATTTTGCATTTTTGATTCGAAAATGCGGAATTTTGATCGTTAACTCAAAATTTTTAGATAACATTTTTCAATTTTTAATCGAAAATGGATAAATATCCATAAATTAATAACTTTTACAGGTGATTATGCATAGTACCCACACGTCGTTGGTCAATTTAGTAAGTACTAAACAATCATCACTTACTGGCGATTATACATAATACGAAATCGTACTATATGATGTAAATGACAATACATGCATGCATTGGATCATTATATTCAGGTCCGACTATATCCATCACACATACTATACTCATTTGAAATTTTTTCATGTTTATCTAATACGCAAATTGGTATTATGCATAACACAAATAAAGGCGATAAATTTCAATCATCTATCAAATTTATCAACGACGCTCGGAATTATGCATAATATCCGGTAAAAGGGATAGTTTTTTAGTATTTATCAAATTTACCAACGAAGCTTGGGGATTATGCATATTTCGCCGGTAAAAGTGAAACGTTTATTTAACTTTATAGAACAGAAACGACAGGTAAGTATGCATAATAACCGGATAATACGTAAAATATAGACGATTTATTACATTTACCGTGACATATACATTCACATGGAAAGACGTAAAATGAATTCTGCTTATTTTGAAGCATCAAACAAGCAAAAAAAAAAAAAAAAAAATCGCCAACTTTCATCTCAAAATCCTTCATTTTCCATCGAAATAAACAGAAAAATAAGGTTTATCGTCGGAACATGGTTTTTTTTTTATTGTTTTCTCTGCTAAATTGCAGTGCAACCACTAACATCAAAGACTCTGCTTTATACTTCGCTTTTATACTTTTTATTTCCCTTTTCTTGCTTTTTTTTATCGTTTCATTGTCCTATATTGTGTTTTTGCTCGTTACTATTCCCTCCCCCTTTTCCTTTTATTTTGTTTTTTATTGTCCATTTAATTTACGTCTGTTTGAACGCTGTACACAAAAGAAATTGAATTAATATCGAAGTGGAAGATGAGAACGAACTACAATCGATTGTTCCCTTGAGGAATGATGGGTAAAAATAAAGGGAATTGGCTCTCTCTTCTAGTTCGTTCTATAATCTAATATAACTTTACCTTCTCGTTGTTTTTTTGTTTTTTTTTTATTTATTCTTTTGCATGTATTTCCACTCGACAATAACCAGTGCCTTGAAAAAAATGGTATCCGACACACGTTGAGCATGCGGTTGGCATACCTATATTATTCATCAAGAGTTTCCCCTGGACAAACAAAATGAAATCTAAAATTTCGCAACTGAAATCGTCAATACGTATGTTATATTTTTATTTAGTAGCGACACCTATTTATTTTATCAGGCACAGAATACATACACAAGGTTCTAATATGCACAGTCCTCGCGGAGAGCTTACGCTCATCTTGCCAAGGATACTCTTTCCAGACGCCAAACGTGAAATTAATTGCAGGGTCATAGTAGGGCTGAAACGTTTGATTAGTATGTAGGTTTTCCGCCTGCTGCAAACGTGATTTTTCTGCCCCCTCCCACTTTCAATTTGGATAATTTTATAACGTTGTTTAGTGTTCCCACCTAAAATTTTGTCGTTTTTTAAAATTGGCAGTTCGAGGCAGTTGCCCTCTCTAATCTCCTCCTTTGTTGCTTTTAATTCAATTTAATTTTAATTGCAAGATATGCGTAGAGCACGTACAATGCACGGATAAAAACAATTAATTGGTTTTTAATAAATAGAAGAAAGGTTATATAATTGTTTCCATATTGGTCAGACTTTCCAACTTTATTTGGGAATTATGCATAATCACCGGTAAAAGTGATATATTTATCACTTTTACCGGAAATTTAATCGAACTTTGTTTATCGAGACGATTGGTGATTGTGCATAACCACCGGTGTATTACTTTCACAGTATCACGCTCATGAATATTTTGACATTGAAATGTAAAGGAGCCAATTACGATTGAAGCCAAACGCCGTTTAAATGTGAAAGTCGTATAAACGATGTTGAACTGTGTATCGTACCTGTCCATTTACGGGATGGATAGGATGGACCATGAATTTTTAGTACACCGCCAATCTCGACTGCTTTTACAAGGGAACACCAGTAAAAATTGTATTCTAGGTTATGGTGTTGCAGGGAATTTTTCTCTAATAGGACTGTTAATAAATGGAATAGCTTACCCCCGTTGGTAGTAAATTCTAACACAATTGACACGTTTAAAAAGAAATACGATACACATTTTGGGGCAAATCGAGAAGCTATCCATACTTAGAATAAGTATTCTTTATAGGCATTGTATAATATTTTATCAAGTGTATATATTGTTTACAATTTTTGTTAATTGCATTTTTAATTGGGTTGCTGTATTTTTGAAATATATGACATCCATATTTGTTATGGGCATCTTCTTCTCAGCCACCTCGTTGGGCATTTTGCCTGTTGTGGCGTTGTATTTCGATTTGTATTAGCGGGCACTCCCGTTAAGGGACAGAAAAGTTTTGGTCCATTATCGAGAGGTTCCAGTGTATTTATTAGCTGCGGATCTCAGATCATTTGTTTTTTTTTCCGGTCCGTAAATTATCTCTCCCATTAATTTATTTATTTCTGTCCGCAGATAAAATTCCTCCCTATATATTTAGTTAATCGCATACACGAATTAAATCCGTTCATTTATTTCTTACCGGTCCTCAAACTAACTCTCTTCTTGATTTATTTCTCGTGGCCCATAAATTATTCGTGTAATTTGTTTATCTTTATTTTATTTCATTAATTATATCCTCAAATTATTTCCCGTATTTATATTTTGTCACTCTGCGAATTGTCTTTATTCATTTTTTTTGTTTTTGGCGGATCTCAAATTATTTCTCATATTTATTTTAACTTGTTCGAAAATTATCTCTAGCATTAAATATTTATTCTATTTTTCACCGGTCTTCCAGATATTTTTCCTATTTTCCCCCGTCTGCATCTGTGAAAAGGTTATATAACACTGATCTAAACGCCATTGTCCTGCCCTGTTTCACTGCTCTTCAATGACGACGTTTTCAATGTAGGAAAAAAAAAATATCCGCTTCAAACGTCTTCACTTACTTACCATGAATTATTCTAGTCTAAAATCTTATCTTATAAATCCCTAAACTTTCCAGTAATTAGACTTTAAGAAAACACGCGTCATTACACTATCGAATGCCCAACGTTATAAAGTGTTTCAGGACGTAATCGTGAGTGAAATTTCCATATTTACGTATCCAAAATATCTTCGCGAAAATAATGCGCTCGTATATGTATAATTACTTTGGAATATAATTACAGCATCCACTTGCGTCGTTGCTGCGGAAGGATTTATAACGGGTAATCATTTATTAGACGAAACGAAGCAAAAACAATGGGATAACAGTATTAATTACGACTATTATTCGTAATTTATAAGGTGAAATTACATTTTAATCGAGTAAGAATAACGGAGCTGGTATAATGAGTCCTAAATATCAATATATACCAAGATATACTGATGTAATACGGAATAGAATATTCAAATTTAATTCAAAATCTCTGGCAAAGATTTCATTACTGAGTTTCATTTGAACAAAAATCGGTACAATTTACATTATTCTTAATAGAATGGTTTTAATTGATTTATTTTCCAAGTATTCATACGAATACAATGACTACAACAGGCAAAATGTCCAACGAGGTGGCTGAAAAAAGATACCCATAAGAAATATGGGTGTCGAAATATAACTAAAACACAGCTACCCAAAATAAGAGTATTTTTCATGAAAAAACTGATACACACCAAAATAAGACGAATCAAATCTAATGATTATGATGGAAAAAAAAATTCACTGCCCTAGAAGAAACCGGTTGCCTTATTCCGAGTGTGTGAATAGCTTCTCGATTTATCTCAATATGTTTATCGTATTTCTTTCTGAACGTGTCAATCGAGATAGAACTGATGACTCCCGAGAGTAAGCTATTCGAACAACAGGCCTAATAAAGTAAAATTCCTTACGAGAAACTACAACCTGCTATTCCCCTGTCGAAGCAGTTGGTTGAGAGTATATCAATAACTCATAGTCGCGATCCTATCCATCCTGTTGAAAATTTTAAACACTTCAATCATAACCTCCCCTCCCTCCAATATATTTGATCTTCCATTGTAAGTATACATATTCAAAATAATCAAGTCTCTTTTCATAGCTGACACAACGCGTGCCTTGAAAACGACGAGGTCTCTTCTCTGCATCCCCCAACCAAGTATATGTCCCTCTGTAAGTAGTCTCCAAAACCCCTTACGCTATTCTCCCGTCCAGGACGATCCTTCCAACACAACAGAAATCCAAATAAAATCGACAGACAAAAACGCGAGGATAGATGTATCCTAGAAATTCGGAAGCCAAAGGATACCAATATGCCGACATCCCGAAATCACGACAACCAAAATCTCGACGATAACAGTATACCGGTTTCTCAAATCTAAACAATACAACGACGGCCCGAAACTGTGCTCATGCTACTTACATAACATAAAAATTATTACTATCGTCATTTGAAAATGTGGAAGACAGATGGCAGCACCAGCGATAACACGAAACAATCATATCTTTGTCTACACCATAGTTTCCCAACACTTTGCGTCCCATCGCCCCTTCCTCAGAAATTTTTATCTCTCATCGCCCTCCATCTCAAGTAAGCCCATAGGATCCTATGTTACACCCGTAGCTTCTACCACCCCTTTGACCTTTCCATCGCCCCCAAGGGAGTGTTAACGCCCACGTTGGGAATCACTGGTCTACATGGATACGTGAGGGCCAAACACCCATTCCATCATGTACCGGTTCGTTAGAAAATCCGCTAAGGAGTGCGTACGAGGTTGATGCACGGTAAATTAGTAGGAGTGGTATTGCTATCATGAAAATCCAGACAATGTAAATACAGTCGACGCTTCGTTCCACGGAAAACGGGCGTTATATTAAGAGGTCATTGTATCGAATGTTGAGAAGAAATCATAAAGTTAGTATTTGGTTAGTATTTAGTAAAGTTAGTATCCCTTCACGGGATATTGTATATTGCATTGACTAGGTACAAAAGAAAATATTTTATTCTGTTATAGTTTTGCAATGAAAATGCATCTTGCTGCATAAATTGAAATGGAAAATCGACATTTAAAAACATAGCACAATATGATGAGCAGTAGTGTATCGATCATTCTGTATTACAAATCCAAAGAAAGAGAAAACAAAACTCACAATTGATGAAGTCGCAAAATAAAAAATAAACACCATTCAAAAACTCATTAAAAATAAATTTTTAATTACCGTAAATATATATCTCAGCAATTATTTTCTCTTTTCATAAGTACGGGCTATCCTATCGTCATTTTCTTTTATGATTAGTAATTTTAAGCCTATAGTAAACTGTAGAAATCTATCGGGTTCGAAATTAAGTCCCTATCTTACAAACTTAATTAATCTTTTTTTTTTTCATTTCGGATAACAAAATTGCTTATTCTGAGGTATCTAATTTCCTATGAGATTCAAAATGCGGGAAGGCATATATGAGATAAAATCAAATTCCACAATGCTTTGAACTGTTTCAACAGAAATGGAAGAAAATGTATGTTTCAAAGTGAAGTTATAATTGCCCGTAGCAGAGCAGAATGGCTCAAAAATTTACTCTCCGGTTGCAAGAACTACGCCGATAAGCTTCCAGGGGCAAATCCAACTACAGTAGACTCAGGACTATCCGGCTTAATGCGGTGGAAAGGCAGGTCGGATAACAAAAAAGCCGGATAGGCCGGAGTTCCTTTAATGCTCAATTATCTTATCCTACCCATACCATTAAAAACAACCTTCACTAAAACCCGCTGTTATTCAAGTTTTCTAACGTCCAAGTACGAGCCAGTACTTTATAATAAATGTCCGTTATTTACTGTTCTGTACAGACGTTCTTGGTTTTAAAAAAAATTGTTTTCGGTATTTACTGCAAAAAGATACCCTCTCTAACCCCCCCCCCTCTTGGTACGCCTATGCAAAAATAAATAAATATATAAAAGCGTTATTTCTCACACAAAAAAAGTAAGTCAAAGAAAAAAATATTCTACACACTGTTTAAGATAAATTTTAATGTCTAACTTATTTGCAGGGATTATAATAGCATGAAAATCCCGTACAGTATGAGAATACTTATACCTTTCGAAATAAACAGAATATCGTAATGTAGAATTAATTCTTACAAAAATTCTTTGAATTTACTTCACTGTTCATTGACAAATGATTACACAAATTCGTAACACCTGAAACGCCATGACCAAGTATAAATTATTCCCCATTTTACCACGCGGGGTTTATCACTATTTAATTAGGCCGGAGAGTCGTCACGTCTACTATACTTACACAAATGTTGTTTATGGCCGACACCTATATTTATTTTTCATTACATGCAGCAAAATAGAGTGATAAGTTCACTTGCCTGTACATTCTCCAATTGAGGAAATGGCTCAATGACATTTAGAATCAGGTAAAAAAACGCGGTAAGTGGGTGTGAGCTGTGAGTCACCATGTGCGAAAGTAAAACAGAATCGCAAGGCAAGTTTCCAGCGATGGCGTTAGTTAACCCGCAGGTTTTCGGTAGAAGTGAAACTTTATTTTCATATCAAGTACATTTCATATCCTTCTTTCTCCGAATAGACAATGTCAATATCATACACTCTTCGACGGATCTTTTTTCTTAAAGAAAACAACAAAAAATTACTGGGCGGAGGCGAGCTGAGTTCGGTCGTTGTTATGGATCGAATTACATTCACCGGTCATCATTATATTGGATAAATAACATAGCGGAAATTGAGAAAATATTTAGACCTCTCGTACTGGTCGTTATAACGGGCGTCGACTGTATTTCAGCATCCTTGATATCCTGACAACCAAAATCGCGACAATATCAATATTCGGACAGCTTGACAGACCCACCGTTCCAATAAACCAACGACCGAAAATCAAAACAATTTCCCGGACACCCAAAACTCGATGTCATCAATATCCTAAAAAACTCGAAAATCTGAACAATATGAATACCTCCGCATCCTCAAATACCAACGACCTAATTTCCATGTTCCATTTAATTGCAATCCCCGAAAAAAGAATGTGACAAAAACGGTTCTACTTCCACTACTACTACACCGTTCACTCACCTCGTGAACATCCCTTTTGAAAATCGCCAACGATGTATGTTGGTAAGTATTGGTATACATGCATGATTCTCTGAGGTATTCATCATGGCAGATTTAGTGAGTGGTAGCGTCATCTATCTTCCATAATGGAAGTGAAAATGGCAAATAAGTGTATAATGGCAATGAATGCTTAATGCAATATTTTCGAGCGAAAAGAAAAAACAAAAAAAATCTTTGTTTATAATTCTTTTCTAAATCAAAAAATGCCTTCATATCTCCATGCTAAAAATAATTGATCAAATATTGCGGTAAGAATAATTATGAATTTATCACAAACAATATAGTAAAGCGTGTTTCTATGTAGCTAACAAACAAAGAGATTCCACAAAATTCTTGTTTATTGAACATCAAGCGATTGGCCCAAGCATAGTGACTAAGTACTTAGGAGTATACATAGACACTCGCCTAAATTTCAAATATCATGTCGAGCAAGTGATAAAAAAAATCCCAAATTGCAATGGAAAGTCTCCTCCGTTTTTGCTACCCAAAGTCACATGTATCACTAAAGAACAAGAAAATTATGTATGAACAAATTATCAGACCTGTTCTTACATATGGTGCACCAGCTTGGGCTTTCGCTCAGAAAAGCAATATTTACAACCTCCAGAAACATCAAAATTATATTCTCAGGAGATTCACCGGTGCTCCAAAATACTTCAGGCTAACCGACCTGCACGCTGATCTTCAAATTCCATCCATCTACAAATACGTAAAGAAAGGGGCCAACAAGTACTTTGAGAAGCAAGAGGCTTCAGAAGTGTATATTATCAGCTCAGCATCCAACTACCCAGCTGAACAGAAATTATCACAGCTAAGACCAAAGAATATCTTGGTTACAAATTTTAGAAAGGAATTTTAATTGTCGTAGAGCAAGCAATAATGGTTAATCATACTGAAGTTATGATTAAAAAGACCTTGTATTTTTATTAATAATGTACCACAGCATAGTATAGATAAATATTACTATAAATAAATTTCAACAAATTTTTGTAAAATGTTGGAAATGATGGAAATGTTAATCACTACCGGTCAATTCCATTTTTAACATTGGTGTAGTGAGATTAGTTCATGTAAATACAGTCATGTAATATATCAGTTCATGTAAACGAAATTAAGATTTAATTGAAAGATATATGATATGAAAGTTATGTGAATTATATAACCATTTGTTATGTGACCTAATCAGCATAGATTTTTTAATCTAATATAATTGTCAAATGTTCAAGAGTTACATAATATGATTCTGAGGAGTGTATTGAGGTTCTGTAAATTATGATGACCATTTGTAACCTTATACTCTATTTTATAATTATATATTTTTTAAATATATTTGTCAAATGTTTAGAAATCATATTGAATGGCTTTGGTGACATTGTTGGAGTTTTTCATGTATATACACATATCATTTTTTTGTCTAAATGGAAATATATTGCAAAATATGCTGTAAACTTATGTTGTGTTAATCACTTTGTGAAACTGATTTGTTTAATATTGTAGATATTGGGAATGTTTGCAATCGACGAGATTTATTTTTGAAAGTAAGTGTAATCTGATGGGGTAGAAGATGTTTTAACCCCTGAAAATTGTTAAAAGTATATCGATATTGTTTAGTATTAGTAAGAATATTTTATATATAAAGGGTGATACATAATTAAAAAAAAAAATTACTGGTGGTTGTTTTTAAGCAACCATTTTGCCATTGACTGATCAATATCTCTACCTAAGTAGAGAAACCAAGACGAAGAAGACGAGAGCTTAGTGCTCGGTACTTCGCATCAACTAGCAACGGCAACGCGATTCACATTTAAAGCAGTAACAGGGCTCACTACAAATCTGCCACTATTTGAGGATACCTCTGAAGTTTGGAATTCAGGTAGGGTGCCGCAACATATAAAAAATCGTAGAGGGGTTATTAAATTAAGTATGTGTGTTAGAATCATTGTTTTAAAAATTCCAGACCAACTGAATCAAACTCTACTACCTTTTCTCTTGCTCGGAGACCATATATAGGATTACGGCATGTATATACGCATTGTATACTTGCAAAATTCTTATTATTCTAAAAGAGGAAAAATTCTTGATGTTTCATGGACTGTTTCCCTCTAGCAATTTAAAAGCATTGAGTAAATTGATTTCTCATATATAAGCTCATGTACTCTCTAAAAGTTCTCCAAAGATCATAAATAGCCCGTGGACCACTAGGCGATAACCCCTGCTTTTACTTTGTCACCTAGAGGATTTTGTGGTACTTTATTGGTCCAGTTCGCGCTTTATATTGCTTCCTGGCAATAAGGAAAGGTTTCCCCGGATGTTAGCTATTGCATTTTTAGTTTAGCTTTTGAGTTCTGATACGCAGCTAAATTCAGAAGGGCTATGATCGTAAGGGTTTGTTATAACGACGAAGTACCGGTTTTCCCTGATGTCAATTACACATCGACATAGGACCGAGAGATATATAAAGTTGAGACATCGTTTTATAGCGGTTTGTGAAAAATACAGCTCGGCATTATTCTGTCTGTACTGATCAAACTTTTCCAATGGTTACTTAAGAAGGAAATCGATTATATGCGTGCAAAATTTGTACTTCCGATGAAACACATACCGTTAACACTCGGTTCAATATTCACCACGAAGACTACAAACACCTAATAATCGTTTATTTAAAATTTTGATTAATTATTTACTCACCGATATATTCTTCAAAATACCTTTTAATCTCCCATATCTGAAAACCCAAACTTCGCTCGCAACTCCGGATCCCGTTGTCTGTTTTAAAACACCGCAGAATTCATCCACTCGATAGGGAAATCGTGTTTGTTAAAGTCACGACCCTCTTATGATATAGACACACACCGTCGTCGATTTCCTATAATGATAATCTCATGGGAAATTAAACTCTTTAACAGCAATTTCCGTAGGTAAATGCACATACTCGTCATAAGTGGTCGGGGAAATTACTTGTAAATATAAGCTGCGTACACACATATCATTGATGTATATATTTCCCTACAAACATGTAAGAGAGAGAATTCGGCATCAAGGAATCCACGTCCTGGAGAAAGAGAGAGAGAGGGAGAGAAAGATTACCGAGAAGAGCAATCGAATAATATATTTGTATAGGATATCTTGGAACGTGAAAGGAGCGTGAGATTTCAATTTGCGGAAAGGCCATTTTACCCTCCTTTAAATCGGTAAATTTTCCAACTGCATTTGCATTATTTAGTTTTGTAATGAGTGTAACATCCTGAAAGCTTCGATTCGTGTCACACACACACACACACTGAGAGAGATCGCAATGAGGATTCAATGTCGTAAGAGTAGAAAGTTCTCTCTCTCTCTTCTGCGACTTCTCTTTGGATATCGACAATAGACATGTCGGGAAGATTGAGTCTGGGCTATGTTAATGCCGAAAATGGTTGAATTGGGATTGTCGGTCTTTGGTGGTAGGAAAGGGGGAGGGGCGGTATGATGTAGGAAGAAGAGCTGCGAGATTGATTCTCTATTCGAGGATACGCGGGAGACGTTGCAAGGCGAATTAATCCCTTTAAAGCCCGCGGCGAACACGTCCAGTCCAATTGAGCTTGACATCAAGGTTTGCAATGAGTGGGAGTACATACGTGATGGCCTAAAATGTTCGCATTGTGAGGCTGGTAGGTTCCGGATGTAATGAGATACTAGAATGTATGAGAATATACTTTTGTATCTTTGAACTTACTAAAAATGTTTCTTTTGCATCCTCGAATACGAATTTAAATCCTATTATCGAATGTCATTCGGCATTTTCGATAGTTATGGTCGAAGATGTTAGGGATGATGCAACTAGATATTACTGGCTCGAATTATTTAAAAAAAAAAAAAAATTCTTTGCTGTGAGAAAACAACTACACAAAGCGAAACTTAGATATAACGAAAAAGTCAGACCGAGGTCAAAGTTCTCAAGAGCTTTCAATTGTTAAAAATGTAATCAGATACAATCAAATACAAAGGTCCACACCATCTCCGGTAAACAGCCAAATGCGGCCTCTACCGTGACTATAAATAACCAACAAGATCATCTTCGCGACCCTTGTGACTGTTTGTTCGAAATTAGAGAAAGCAGTGAAGCAATAACTGCATTTATAACAGAATTTGTAAATGGATTTTTACGACTAATCTCGGAAGACCCTGCGAATCAAATTTGGGACGTGATCCATAATCTCATTCACGTGAGCCCGTGGCTGTTAGAGGATTTGTAAAATACATCTTGGAAGCCCCTGCACAAAGCTTTTAGACGTGACTCATAGCTCAAGAATTCCAAGCTGTAAGTGAATTTATACAACTCATCTCGGAAGCCCTGCCAACCAAGACTGGGTTGTGATCAATAGCTCAAGTTCCTGGCTAAGTGGATTTTCATGACCCATCTCGGAAGCTCCAAGGAATGATGGTTGGGTCATGATCCATAGCTCAAGACTCTCCGACCGTAAGTGAATTTATACGACCCTTCTCTGAAGCCCCTGTGAATCACGTTTGAGTCCGGACCGCATAGGTGAGGGTCCCTGGTTGCCAGTGGATTTAGATAATGACCCACCTCGGGAACCACGACGACCCAACTTTGGATCGCTATCCATAGGTTAAGAACCTGTGGTTTAGACATATCAATCGAAAAATTCATGAAAAAATTTCCCTGTACTTGCCCATGTCCATAGATGCAACATTCAAATGTAAAATAACAACAATTTTTATTTTTCTTCAAAAATTGGTGATTTAAAAAGAAAATTAAATTGGCATCACGTGTTGGAAGGATTGAATTTTTTTTTTCAAATTTACCCTTTAAACGACAATTAGAATTCACTAAACCCCCCCCCCCTCATTAAAATTGTCATATATTTTTTAATCAAGTACGTTTTCTTCCGATTTTCAGCAGGTGTATATTAAGTGGTGTACGGAAAATATTTCTATTAAAATATCATTTTTGCACAACATCTAAAATTGCTCATGCTAAAATAAGAGGTTTTTATGGAGACGAGATATCTCGTCATTGCTGCTTGGAGGATTGCAGCTCAAGTTTGGAATCTTACTCACTCAGGAAAAAATAATCAAGTGCTTTCATGAACCAATGTTCTCAATAGGGAACATTGGCCGTTAAAGGGTAAATTATGAGATAATTATGGTCATAATTTTATTGCGTCAAAAATTTAAAAGAAAAACCATTAAAATATTCTTAAATCTTTATGCAGGGGAGGGAACTCTGCGCCAATTGCGCCGCACTGCGCCAAAACTAATATCTTGCGCCATCCTGCTCCAATAGCGTATTTTCGCATTTTTCTGCGCCAAATAGCGAATTTTGCGACTAGTGATGATTATGCACCAAAAAAGTTTAGATTCAGGTTAAAATAATAATCCTGAATGTAGACAAAACCATTCCTCGCATCATTAGCCTGTTCTTCGGGAGAACATTTCGCATAGGAGGAAGTTGAAAGTTATTTCTAGCTTGTTGTTCTGTCTAGAGATAATTTCAACAAAGATAAACACCATGTCTGGAGATCATCCGACAAAAAGCAGACGCCATGTTATTTGTTTATAAACTGTTTAGGGTTGAACGTTCACCAATCTCCAAAAAGACAACGGAAATGAATGGGATAGGAAAAGATAAGAAAACATCTTTTTTCCCCTCTTTATTGGATATGGAACTCGTGTTTGTCTTTTCCATAAGGTTTTTGTCCATTATTTGGAAGATAATTACGTCTTTGGTGGATTAAAAATGATGGCCTATAAAATATTATGAGCACGGAAAGCCGGCTCACACTCGTATCTCAATTACATAATCGATTTCAACTTCATCCGAGAAAGGCTGTTACTATGATGGAATAATAACAATTCGGTGACAATTTTATTAGAAATGAATTTATGTTAATATTTTTAAATGCAGTCAATGCCGCTTAAAGCAATCACATCGGGACTCTGGGTTTCTGATAACAATAACCGAATGCTAACTACATCAGGAAAAAGTCTCTGTGTATGTACGTCCCAAATACCATGGTCATACATTGAATGGGATGTATGGTAAACGGGTATTTATTTTAAGATAGCATACTATAGGCGAAGTTAAGTACGGACCTCAATTATCAAGCGCGAGGAGGGGAAGAGAACACTTTTCAGCCTCCTACATACCCTTGCAGTTTGATAGCGATTACTTGCAGGAAAAAAATTAAGTTTTGTTAAACCCTATATAACATCAAATAACATTATCTGAATTCCCGGGGTTATACTTTTAGAGAAATATTCCCCATGTAGCGATATTGATCCATTTTTTTTTCTTCGCAAAAGCGATAACAATACCGACATGGTAACGTTATCTGTGATCCCAATGAGTGTTGTCGACATAGGCTTACTTTATTTTTGCGAATAAATTTAATGAGATTTAATTAACATGGAAAATGTATTTTTAAACGAAATCCAATCACAAGTATTCTTGAGAATTTCAACGTTGCTGTAACTCAGTTTCCCAAAATTTTTGTTCCGTCGCCCCTTCTTCAGAATTTTATCGCCCTTCCACACTGAAGTGAATTTATGGGATCCTACGTTGGCGGTGATATTGCCCACATTGGTAAACAGTGCTGTAACTCTTGCGAGAAATTCAGTGTTCGTTTTGTTTTTTTTGCGAACCTTATTTAATTTCATTTGCGAGTATTTCATTATTTCCGTAGATTGGTAATAAATCCAATTAGGAAATACAGTAAACCTGTCTTCAACGGAAACGCAAGGGACCGAATTTCCTTTTTCTTTCCGTTCAGCACAGGTTTTAGCTTGATAAAGATTCAATCGATATAATGTGTAAAATTATGCAACGATCTTGTGTGTGATTGAAGTAAAATAAATTCACTGAAAATAAATTATAAAGTGAATACTTAAAAATTAAGTAAATAAATAAGTAATTAGTCTATATTTAATAAATACACAAAACCAGCAACGGGCAGAGTGCAGCAGGTCTACATACATGGTTTACAACGGTGAACTAATTGTGGATTAGGAGCGCAAGTTCTTATAACCGTCTCATTTGCACATTTCCACCGAAGTCACTCGTAGTAGCGCCACCTATAAAATATTATTTCTTTTCCAAACCGTTTTTTATTTCGGCTTTTTTTTTCCTGTTTATTCATTTTAAAAGTTTCTACAGACTTTATGCCCGCCCTGTATTTGCCCATAAGTACAGTTAAACCTCGTATGGGGGGGTCACCCGAGTAAACGCGTCACTGATAGTAATAGGTCCCTTTTTTGAAATGCTGATAGTCTTCTCTATCACAGACGTAGCCAACTTCTTTCTGTTCGTAGGATTACGTAATGATCAGCTGCTGTGTCATGGGCCACACTAATGGGGCCACTTCGGTGTATAAACAACACAATTATTTCAATTAATTACTGAATTACTTTCGTCAGTGGAAATAAGTTGTAGTTTGTTAATAGGAAATCTGCTGAAATCAGCAAATTTATATTTTAATACATGATACTCTTACTACATTGTCGGGGGCCGTAAAAAATCCCTTCGCGGGCAAGTTGCTGGCCACCCCTGCTCTATTACATTCTTATGAAACTCCTCATAATGCGTCTCCACACTCCGCTCAAGTGGTCCTTTTGTGATAGTACACCTTCAACAATTTTCATAAAAATCGATATGTGAATTAAACTAATCAGAGCGAATGTTAGAATAGTTAGCATTTCTCTACAACACAGTTGAATGCACATTAGTGTTACATTTAATTTCAGTGATTTGAATTTTTTATTAGTAGTTTTCATGGTACAAATATGTATATGAAGTAATTTCGAACCCAGGGCCAAATTTCGACTTAAGGGGTCCCTGGCCAGAGCAAAAAATATATTAGAAAGTTTTAACTAAAGCTTTTGACTGGAAAAAATATATCTGGTTTATCAACAAATATATTTTATTTTAACTGAAGCTCTAAATTAATGGGGCCCATGCAAGAATTATGTCTAGCTCGAACAGAACCCGACCTAACACTTCAAGAACTTCTGTCTTTTTAGTCGAAAAAGGAACTTCCTCGGCGACACTATCTTTGTTTGAGCTGTTCCGTTTCGGTATATAAGGCATTTATGGTCACTTTCGAACATATAATAGTGCAATATAATAATACAAGCTTTTTCTTTAAAGGAAATCATAGAAATCTCCCATTCTTCTCGCTCAAACTTTGCTATAGTTAACCGAAATTAGTGACGAGTAACCGAGGGTTTAATAACATTGTTATCTATGGAAACCAGACGAGACCGAACTAAAATGACGACTTAACTGGAGTGGCTACTCACCGAGGATTTATTCGGAATTATTATTTTTTAAATATAAATATAACCAGCCAGAGAGAGAGAGAGTCAACCAAAACAAGACCGAATCTGATCCTTAGCTAAGACTCTTTCCAGACTATTCCCCATTTAAACTAATCCCACATTGCTCACCATAATAGGTGGGACTTCGTGGGACTTCATTCGACTCGACCTGGCAGTTATATATATGTATATATGCAAATGTGTGTATTTCTCTTTCTTCTATCCAAGTTCTTCATGCATTTCATATCCACAACACACGTGCCTAATCATACTGTCGTATTAATGTTCCTCACCGAATAAGGTACTAAGCAAGATGGCATCACGGGTGATCCCTAATTGTAGATAGTCCCCCACACAATATTTCTATTTTGCATATTTTCATCAAATCCACCGGAGCGAGTGAACTCAACCCAATAAAACTAATGCTGGCTTCTAGTCCGCAAGTTATCAAACCCATTTGCTCACCAATAAAGTGTTAAGCGAGATGATTCGCTCCGATGGATATTTTATATTTCAAAATAGGACGCCCATTTCGTTTTTTTTCTTGTTTATTTTTTGTATCTTGTGTATATAATATGGCAAGTGTAAGATAACAGATGAGGTGGCATGTGGCGCCCTCGAATTGCTTTTAAAACATAACTCCATCCTAATATGTGTACCTTCATCCGTTTTAACGAAATCCCGAAACTTTTCTCCAACTCCCAACCCCATCTCGCCGGTAATCCCCACAAAATTTGTTAATCGCGGCAGTACCCGATAGACCGGGGAAAATATGTTGTAAAAATTTTTGTTTGTTGTTGTTTTTTTTTGACACAAAACAAAGTGTTCCAGACTCTGCCACGTAGCTGGGCTGGAAGAGATATTGGCAACGGGATAAGTCCAGTGGCAAAGTTCTGGCTTTCATTCATTCATCCATGCTTCCAATGCATTTTGATAATCTCAGCCATTTTCTGAAATTATTACTGGGGTAGTTTTTAGCGTAAAACAGTAAAAAGTTTATTGCGGACCCTAGCTTGAGATTTCGCTAAATTTTTCACGATCTTGGGATGGAAGTGAAAATTATGGTACATACTATAAGTTAATGTAATTAAATCAAATAATATACACGGAACTCATTTGATTAATGGGAACGGGCAGAGGAAATAGCAAAACCATGGCTTACTCCGTTTATTGGGTCACTCCGTTTACAGGGTCATATTCTTCTCTTCCAGTAGTGACGAATTAATGAGGTTTACATACATGTGCTCATATTTCAATAATGGGCACAGATGAATCTAGTTCCACGAACTGAAAAGTGGAAAACCAGCAAAGAAAAGCTATCTATTTGCCCCTGCTAAATTTCAGCGCGACTCTTGCAACATCTGAGTCTAAGGGGGAAAAAGAACGGAAACAAGATGGACGCGTGGTAAATCTTACGATAATGTATACAAACCATCATCTCGCACTTGATTTTACGAGCCCATAGAATGAAGGAAACACGTGGCCCGTCTGCAACGAATCAACACTGATGGCAATCGCGTGTTGAAACACTACTAACGACTGCTCCAGAAAATACACGCTCTCAACAATAATATTATATCCAGTCCCGAAGGAAAAGCAAAATTTGAATGTTTCTAAATCGAGAGATAAAGACATCACATACGAACACGCGCTTAGTTTCACGGCATCATATGCTCGTTAGCGTAATTTCTACAATAAACGCTTCTAGTTGATAAACTTCATTAACGATATTATTTTGTTTATATCATTTGCTATTTTCCGAGAATTACGAATAGTACCCGTGTATTGAATCCGGAACTATTTCCAGGAAACAAAGCATAGGAATAGTTCCGAGTTAATTTTCACTAATTGGCTTCAACTGCAATTGTCTGCCACCTAATTAAAATTTGAATAATCGATGAAATGTTTTCATATAAAAAATAAATAAATTCGCTAATTAGAGTCTTATTCGTTTTTGAAACGAGTTAGTATAAACACACACACACACGAGTGTAGGTTTCGAACTGCAATGAAGCGTTTCGAAACTTTCGAACAATGAGACTCATTATAATTATCATTATTTGTTGAAAAACAATTCTAGTGCAACTTTGTTCCATCATTATTTTTTCATTAAGATGTGAGGAATTAATTTTTATGTATTTTTTTGAAATATTCTGGATATCGATATTTTCGAATTTCAAAATGTCATTTCCAAAGTACTAAATACATCACCAAAAAAAATTAATTATGAAACAAAAGAAATTCAATTTCAATAGTTTATAAACGTGACTATTTCGGGAAATTCAATTCATGTCTCTAAATAAATCCGTGAAAAATGCATACGATGATTGAATATTAGCTTGTTAATTATAATTGTTCTCATCCCACATAAATTGCAATTTCTATTTTATTTCTAATTACAAATTGTAAAGAAAATTTCCACATACATCGAATTCATTTCTGGAGAATGAAATACTATATGAATATAATGAGCTCTAATTTCTTTTCTGAATAATAGATCTGTTATCGTTGACTGTAAGTTTGGAATCGTGTTTCGTCAAGCTACAGGGCAGAGGTCTTCAACTTTTTAGACACCGTACGGGCCAGATTGACAATTCCGACGAAGCCCGCGGGCCGCTAACTTATACTGAGGTATTTATAGATAAAATATAGAATCCTCCCTTAGATTTACAGAGACGTCTTCTGTAATTTATAGTCAAGTCTTAATAGAAGACCCAATGGTGTCTCGGGTTGAACAGGGGCGAAAATATGATTGAAGACTTCCATTTTTGCTTAAATTATTTATTTTATTACCTCCGAGATGATATTTTTCACCAATTCTCCAAAACCCTCTGATTGAATTCTGATTAATTACAAACGGAAATCACCAAATGGTCCCATAACTACTTATTTCGGTAATTCTGAAATTATTCACCTCTCAATATACCTTGAAATTATTTGTTCCACTAATTATGCTGTTATTATTTTATTAACAGTGAAATAATTGCTATTATAGAAATTACGAAACTATTTCTCGCATTGATTCATAAATTATTAACTTAATTCTGTGAAATTCCTAGTTTCCAAAACCCTGAATTATGATTAATGCTAGAATTATTTCTTTCATTAAGTCTAAAATTATTTACTTGATTAATTTTAGATTTAGTTGCCTTTCAAGGTTTTCAACCATTTTCTGAAAATGATCGGCGGGCCACGACAAATGCGTCCGAGTGCCCATGTGGCTCGCGGCCACATGGGTTGAAGATGCCTGCTTTAGGGTGTTTGGTGAGGAACTCTGAAGACAGCTTGAAGCATCACCTACTTTCGAAGTTCTCAGAAATCTTATCTAATTGTTTCTGTCAATTGCACACTCTTTCTTTTGGAAATGTTATTAATTGATATTTTTCGTAGATGTATATATACACTATAGCAGAAACATCTACCGTAAATTTCTGGAACACAAAATGTCATACACCTAAAGATATTTATTTCATTCTCAATTAGAGAGGAATTTAGCTGATGGAATTTATTTTAACATCGAATGTGCATCATAGAAGTAAATGATGTACAGTAAACCTCTCTTTAACCTCTTTATGTATACCTCTCTTTTGTGGAAACCGATGGCACAAACAAATTCGTCCGTAAAAGGGAGGCCACCGTTAAATGGGAGGTGTTACCGGCAGCAGTGATAGCTATTTACACTTTGATTGCACACGATTTTTCCTTCTCTCAAATTTTCAACTACGTTGGTTGTTTATTTTCAACTAGGTTGCAATCCAGCTTTTTCAAGATAAGTAGGTGCCCAATTACAAACACAATTTAATACTTTCCGCTGTAATATGATAAAAATATTGTTTAATTTTTAATTTTCTCCGAAAACATTAATTAGATATTTAAGCTCTGGAAACCTGATGAATACACCCTACTTTTCATCAAACTGTTGGGCCAAAGAAGGTCCTATATTCTCAAACCTTGGTAATATTCTTGTGAGTACACTCCATAAAATAATTTTAAAAAATTATGAAGTTTTTCGGATATGTTTATTCGATTTGTGTTAGTAAAACAAACCTCCAATTTTTCAGTGGGCGTATGGGAAGTACTAAAAAATATTTGAATTCAGATTTTTGAAGAGTGTGCATATATGTATTTTTTTTAACTTCGAGGTTCATTTTCCTGACACATGTTCAATAAACACTTGCGAAAAATTTCAGAATTTTCGGTGCAGTAGTTAGTTTTTTTTTTAATCTTATGCACGAACTCAAAAAAAAAGTCCAATCTAAGAAAATCGCGTATTAATCGCATTGAATTTCATAAATACTGAAAAAGTTATCACTTTTACTGGCGATTATGTATAATAACCAAGTGTCGTTGTTAAATTTGGTAAATACTTGAAATTTCTTGCCTTTATCTGTTATTATGCATAACAGCCTAAAAAATTCCGAATGATTCTAGTATGTGTGATGAATATAGTCGGACCCCAATAGAACGATAAATTTCACGATCGTACCCCGATATAATGATGTAATGCATGATTTGTCTCGATAGCAATAACTTTTTTAGTATTTTAAATAAAATAAAATTAAGTCATTAGTACTTTACATTTAATTAAATTTACCAACGACGATTGGGTACTGGGCATAATCGCCGGTAAAAGTGATAATTTAGGGAAATTTATCAAACTTACTGAAATGCATAATAACCGGATTTATCAATTTTCATGCATCACATGCATTTTCACTATGATTCGTTGATTCTTTCTTTTATTTGGAAAGAACAAATTAACCGATTGACAAGAAATTTTCTTGCATTTGATTTTTAATCTTATGAGACATTTCCTTGTGAAGTCATTTTTGTAAAAAAAAAATTCTTCTAGGTCAGTGACTCCCCTTCAACTACATCGTCTGGGTACCGCATAATGATTTCGGAAACATTATCCATAACGAATCGTATATGAATAACTTTTATGAGCATGAGACTCATAAGAGTGTGATTTAATTGCTTCAATTCTGTATAAGCTATTATATTTCAGAGGAAAAGAAAAACGTATCTATGGTGATTTTTCAAAAATTCAGTGAATATAAAAACGTAAGCAAAATAAAAATGTTCATCAATTGATTGAAATATTTGAATTCTACACTGCTTTCTGGGTATCGATATAATGTGATTCCTCGGTTAATGAAGGTAATTCATTGCCCAATCACGTTAACCGAAATCTCCGTTAGCTGAAACGAGATTTTCCATAAATTTCTATGGAAAATCGTTTGATCTTTTTCGGAAACGGTTCAAAATTTGAAGATAAGTTTCACAAAACACCAAGAAGCGTAGTGAAAAAGACGAAAGCAGAAGACCGAAGCAGAAGATTAACAACTTCAGAAATGGACAAAAAATAATTCTAAATTTTCCTTTATCCAGTTGTGAACCTGCAATGTGCGCATATTTTACGCTATGCACGTTATGTGATGAAATTCGTGAGCCATATTGATGAAAAAAATTATGTGAGGTGGTGTGTGCTATATGATAATCAGCATATCAGTCTATTAGACACATGCAGATATAAAAGGAAAGTTTCTAGAATAACCAGACGGTTCAGTTCACTGTTGAGATTCTTATCGTATGCACTCAAACCATTCAAGTCTAAGGATCTTTTTTATACATGCATTGCCTCTTGGCTTGATCATTCATTTGACATGAAATGTCTCAGAAGGGAAAGATAGGTGTATCTGGAAAACCATATCGAGGTGGAAATGAATTCATCTGGCTCGAATATCTCTGGTTCGTTACTCTTGGATTGATTTTGATTGACACGAAAATTTAGCTTACGACGTGGCGGTTTTATGTTGGTGCATGCATATACATACCTTAAACAAGTCCGTTTATTTCTTAGCCGAGGTATCACTGCAATACAAAATTCGATAGTGGTCTCTCCGGCTTCATAAAAATCATTCTGTAATCAGTGAATGGCTCTTATCAGCACAAATTTTCAATGAGCATAGTCATGTCTTTCCTTCACTGCATAATTACTGTAGTCGTATTATAATTTGAAAGTAAATAAATGTGTTGAGCTCCAAAGTCATAACCGTAATTTTCGCTTGGCCATGGATGAAAAACCTATAATCTTCCCGAAGGTGGAATATTTTACGGCCAAGGAGAAGTTCTTCCGCGAAGTAAGAAATCTCTCCTTCTCTCAGTGAAATTGTAGTAGGCGAAGCGAAATTGTTTCAGTCTCGTGTCCTATCTTCCAGAGAAGATGCAATTACTTCCCCGTTTCTCTTCGAGGAACTGCGACTCGTAGAGTTCACTAATCCAAGCGGAATAAGGATTAGGCCTTGGAATTACGAATTAATTAATAGTTGGATCGAGTGTGGGCTAAAGGTGAATCGATCGACTTCTACCAATGAATGAGACGAATATTTTTTTTTTCATTTCCTGCTTAATAACAATGAATCTGATATTAACGAGTATAAAATACAGTCTATACTGTATACTGCATAGAAAATATAAATCATAGAAGTATAGAAGTCATAAAAGGGGATATGTAAAAAAAGTATAATCGTGAAATGCCTTTCGCAAAATATAAGTTAATATATAAACATTCGTATGTTACAAATTTCATATTTTTTATTGCAAAACATTTTATACAGTCTGAGTCTGACCGATTTATTAAAAAAAAAACCCCGAAAATATTCGTTACACACGAACTCCGTTGCATTTTTGTCTTGAAAAGCAAGATAAGCAATATGAAATGCACGAAAAAAAGTAAAACTTCGTTATACGTGAAAACTTGTAATATCCGTGGTCGATAGAAGCTAGTGCGGTTGTATTTTATTTATCTGTAAGAAACTCTTGAAAAGAATTCTATAATCCGTGACAGTGTGAAAGACAAGTCAAGCAACAAAGCAGAAAGTACTGAAATAATATAGAAAACCGGGGAAAATCGAATAATAGATAAAGTATGAAATCTTAATTTTCCCATTGAAAGTTTCAAACAACGATGTCAAATTTGAAATTTCATGGTAAACAAAACAGAAACAAACTAAAGCTGTATTGCGAAACAAATTAAACATTTATTGCCAGAACGGGGGAAAAAACAGTTATGTATAAAAAACTTGCAAAACTTAAATTATAAAACAAAAATTAAAATTTTATTGTAAAATGAAAATTATCTATCATAAAATGGAAACAATTCTATTATAAAATGATAAAACATTATATTGTAAAATGAAAAAAAAAAAAAAAATCCGTAGGAAAATCAAAACAATAATCTTTTAAAACAAATCCAAATTTTACCGTAAGTCAAAACTAATTGTAGTAAACAAAATTAAATTTTAAAATTTCGCGAAAATTATACGATATAAATAATACTTCCATAATGAGCAAAACAAATTTAGATTGATCCTAACAACAAAAAAAGCGCTGAAATGGTGATGAAAACTAGAAAAAAAAACTCTTTCGTGACGGATAATACTAAATTTATTTAAATAAACAGCAAAAAAGGGAAAAGACGTGCAACTAAAAAAATACATGAAATACAAAATCAATGTAATTATGTGATTCATCTCTTTAAAACTAGAATCATAAAAATTAAAGCAGAAGAAAACTAAATTTACATTGTTAAGGAAATCCAAAATTTTGTGGAACTGATTCAAAAAAAAAAGTGGAACATTATTTATAGTGATTAATTTAAAAAAAAAATTATCATTAAACTTACATGATATACAAAAACGGGAAAAAAATTTAACAAAACTATTATATGTGATCAAATTAGTGAACACGTTAAACACAACGAAATTTGTTATGCTAAAGAACGAAAAAAAATCATTAAAATTTTTTTTATTTTTCGTTTTGTATAAGAATCAAAAATCTAATTTATTATAAATCAAATGTATATTTTATTGTTTTTTCATAACAGAATTTCTAATTTGCTTCACGTAAATCACAAAATACTAAAATTAAATATTTTAGCAAAGCTGGAATACTCACAAATTCTCAAGAGAACACATCTAACAACAAAATCTAAGAAGAAACTCCCTAATATATTAGATTTAGTCATAAAGAAAATTTCTGAATGTTCTGCAACTGAAACCCAAAGATTATCTGACGCGAATACAAAAAAAAAATGCAATAAAAAATATCAGTCATATTAATATTAAATAAAAAAATTAACGTTACAAATAAAATATACATACAAAATAACTCCGAAATTCCCAACAACAAATCTAAAAACATCTAAATAAATAAAATCTCTTGAGATGTTTGAATACATTTAGTTGAATACAAAAATTCATGTGGTTTTCCTTATTCTTTTCGATCCTTTTCTCAACTTTGATGATTATGCATATTAATTTTATATTTTATTTCTTGCTGGTGGCAACTTTATTTTTCGACGACCAGTTTAATTTACGGTTTAATTTTTGCTGCGCTTTTCTTCTCTTTCGTGTTCGTTCAGCAACGAAAAAAAAATAGCAAAATAAAAAGCAACATTGTAATTAAAGTTTGTTTGAAAGATCCCGGATGTGCGAATAACAAAATTTAATCCTCCCTTTACTTTCCACAAACGCAAAAACTCTCTTTTATTATAATTTTTTTTTTTTTCAAATCCTCTGCTCCCCATGTTAAAACGAGATCTTCCGTGGTATTTAATTTTGCGGCCACATATTCAGATTAGAAAAATAAAATAAAATGAAAGTTGGGGTGGAACCGTGAGAAATTAGAAGGAAAAACATTTTAACACTCTTAGTTTTAATATGTTTGGGCTGTTAATAATAATGCTATCTAAGAAGAGCAGCGGAGACTTGTTGAAGAGACAATCGAGACTCCCTAGAGAAATACGACTCCATTTGTATTCTTATCCCGTGTTTTCGTGTTTGCTTTTATTTTTGCTGTTTGCTTATATTTTCTTCCAGTAATTGCCGTATTTGAGAGGTGGTGAGATTTCCCGTAAGAGTATCCGGATTTTTCTTGTATTTTTTTTTTTTTTTTTTTAATTTTTTTAATAGAGTTTGAAATCTCTAGATAATACATGTATTGGTAGAAGAAAAGGGTAAAGTAATGAATGAGTTTGTTTGTAAGTTTTCTAGGTATAAATTGATACTATAAACTCTGCTACTGGATATCAGAGAATATAATTCTTACGAAAAATGGTTTTTCTTGAATTTTATGTTAATAGAAAAAAATCTAAACTTTTATTTCATTAATACGAAAACGATTGAACGAAAACAATATTAGCGATTAATGAAAAAACAATTTTTTTCTGACTACTTTTCTTATAATTAGGTGCCATTTTTTAGAGTGAGATTTTCCGCAGGTATGTGAATTTCCCCTTGTATTCCTTTCAGATTTGACTTTTCTAAACAAACAGTATCTTGAACAAAGTATCTTGATAACGCTGCTCAACACTGATTTCGTTCTAAAGGGTATTTTAGTGAATTTTTAAGCGCTGATTCCGTATCTGCATTGGTTTTCTAGATTGGCTCTAGTTTTTAAGATAAAGTGGACATTAAAATCCAATGTTAATACATAAGAAGCATACGAATCACATTGTTGAGAGTATGCATTATTTGAAAAACAAGAGCTAATTCGGCAAAACCAACACTAGTTTTGTAATCAGCAGTCCCAATATACCCTAAAACCATACAAATTCCCTTAAGGACATGAAAAAAAAAACCATTTCCGTTGAGCATTATAACAAGAAAAGTGCAAAATATTAAATTGTCCGTTTTACCTTACGGGTTTCTGAAAAAAACTAACATATGAGGTTAATACGACAAAATTCCTTGATTGGAACATAATTTGAAAAATCAAATTTACTCTTTTTTTCCCTCTTTTTTTGTCGAATAACGGTTGTCATTTTTATAGTGAGATTTTCTGAAGTATCCGGTTTTTTTTATTGCATACAATAGACAAAGTGGGATAAATCGAGAAGGTATTCGTACTTAAATAAGATTATCATAATCTTTTTTTATGTTTAGTGTATATGTTTAATGGATTTTATGTTTTTATTTAGTTATACAGTGAAGTGACAACAGGCTTAGAGGGGTGATATTAGGCATCAAGAGTACCGAAAAATACCGTAGCCCATGGTACCGCAAACCACGTTTAGACGGTGAAAATTGCAAAAATACTTACAAAGAGTGTGACGTTGAGAAGGCCCAAAAAAGGCCAAGGTAAAATAACAAAGATTAATTTGACAGCATGTGATTGCAACATAGCCTGAGGTGTACAAAATAAAGTAAAATAATATAAGTACATAATGTTCTGTAATAATTTCTATTCGTCTACTTTCTGGAATTGAACTGTGCTTCACAGACTGTATTGTAATCGTGCTGTCGAGTAAGGGGTTTATGGACTTGTTTATTTTATTTTTTGTACTTAATTTTGAACATCGTAGGATGCGGAAAATCATGCTCTAAAATGAATGTTATTTTGGTTTTTTTTCCTACTTATTATTGGCATTTTTGTCCCAATCGACGTCACACCCGTCATAAGTACTTTTGCGATTTTCACCAATCAAACGTGGTTTGCGATACCATGTTCAATGGCAATTTATATTCCTCTTGATGCCTAATATCACTACTCCGTGTTCGTGGTCACTTCAAGGCAACAACCTGTATATGATTTTATATTGGGTTGCAGTATTTTGGTTATATATTTGACACATTCATATGTTTATGGGTACCTTTTTTCATCAACCTCAATGGGCATTTGGCCTGTTGTAAACTTTCGTCTGTATTTGTATGAAGGCGATGAAAGTGGAATGTTTTGTAATGCACATACATTAGCTTCATCATATCTACATGTCCCATTCATGAGTGTCGTCATTGACATCCGAAGTACAAGATTATAACTTCACTGAGCAATCAACTTCATATATTCGGACTTCGTTTGAATTTCCTATTCTCGGGGTTAAATTTAGATATTTATAAAACACTAACGCAAGTGATTTCATGGTTCTAACAGTCATTACTTTTCATAAGAAGCGTCTTGAAGATTTCGATAACGAAACAATAGGTTTCAATGATTATGACCTTCGTTATACACATTTTTCTTTAGGAAATTAAAATTTCTAAAAAAAGGAGGAGGAAAAAATCACAGCTTGAGCATCTGCCAATCGGTTTCCCATTAAAAATGCTTTGAATTGGTTTTCTAGAGCCAGTTGATCAATATCCTCATATACTGTTGCTCAAGATTTCTCTCCTACTACTATCTCAGTGTGTGTTCCAGGTAAAAGTTAATCACAGTATGCTGAACACGCATAGAACATCAAACTCCCTATCGCAGAAAGTCATCAATTAGACTTGAGAGAAAGTAATTTTTTTTTTCTTATTTACAACCGAGAAAAATAGAAAATATATCCGAGATTATTCTCAAGATCTCCTTGAAACACAATAAGGTTTCCTTTTATGGATTATCTTCCGAGCTTTTCCTAACGAGTGGGTTAGAATAACGCTTAATCAATTTCCATCCACTTTGTGAGCCTGAGAGATAACGTACCGATATCCTTAAAACACAAAAGAATAGAAATTTACGAATGTAATGTATAGCCGATATATCCAACGCGGATGAAAAAAACAAACGTTTTTTTTCTTCTCTCGTTCTGTAGTTCTCAATCTATACCATGATGTTTGTTCTTATATTACATTTTTTAGTTGCCTATATTAGATACAGCGAACCAAGTTTTCAGATCCTAGAATTTCTATTAGGGGACATCTCTGTGATAACCAATGCTATAGCTGAAATGGCAAAACATTACACAATAAATTACGCAATACAGTCAACGTTTGGTATAACATGTTCTACGATGACCGTTATACCGAATGTTTGAAAAAAAGCATTCTTTATGATAAGAAAAGATGGATGTAAAAATAATATAAATGTAACATGAGTGCTATTTATAAAATTTCATTAACGTGACTATAAAGTGAACAATTATATGTCAACAACATAATATTGTAATCATTAATTACATCCACACGCCCATGTACTGAATTCTCCAATATTAACATCCAAGTCAAAAAATAGACATGAAAAAAAAAAAAGAGTACGAATTTTTTGTGCATTTCTTTGCGAAAAGAAATGGGGTAGAGCTTAGTTCGGATGTTATACTGGATTTAATTGTCTTTGTAGGCCGTTACATCCAGGGTCGCCTTAAAACATCATGAGCCCCCTGGCTAAGTGATTTTTCTGTGTTCTTACCTGACCAATTCTCGAAAATTTCAGACATATTTCATTTTTGTGAGACACCTTTTCTCTTGAGGCCCTCCAGACCATGCCCAGGTGGGGCCGTGCGTTAATACGGCAATGGTTACATCGGATGGAAAATAACATGGGATGTGTAGGTAGATAATCTGACTTTTTACTGCCTTGGTCGTTATATAGTGGAATCACCGCAATAACGCATGATCTTTATAACGGACGTGAACCGCAGATATTTCTGAAGTAGTATCATTTCGAACGGCTCACGCGAGTTGATTTTCTGCGGTTTTCCAACTTCGAGGCGCGTATGCGAGCCGGTATTAAATTTGATTACCCTATTTGAAGTCTCTCCTCAGACAGCAAGCAGATCTACAACACTGCCGCTGAGGGGGGTCGAGTGGTCATAGTGACGGACTCGTATCGCGAGCATGGGTGGGGATATGGGGGGCGCGTGAGGAGCATTGCCTCCCAGCGTCAAAGGTGGAGTCGACTGAGATCTAATGTATCTATGACTTGACGTCATCATCATCGTGCTCCAAAGCAATAATAACCGTGCCCCCTCCCCCCAGACTTCCAAGTCTATCTCCGCCTGTGATCGCGAGGATCCGGGTTCAAACCTCACGGTCGCCGCAGTGGTGATCGGATGAAGTTGGTTTTCTGCGGTTCCCAATTTCGAGGCGCAAATGCGAGCCGATTTCTCCGTTGAAAAGTGTCGCCGCAGAGAGCAACAGGCCTACACAGCGCCACAATTATTCATTCATTATACTTCACTCAATATGAGTTGAGAAAACACTCATAGTTTAGAAAATTGATTGCAGATGGCAGCATTACACATAACAAGCATTACACATAACAAGCATTACACAGAAGCAAGCTTCACGGAAAGTTCACTATATATGCACACACATTCCAACATGTGCCAATTCGTTAGCACTTCCGCAGAGGAATATGGACGATGTATATGTCTGGTTTAGTAGTAGACCTACAACACGATACTGACATAAAATGCAATCTCAAGCATTACCATCTTTACTTCAAAAAATGGGAGACAGATTGCAACATGAACAACTCGACAACATAAATACGTTAGGTCTGCACATATACTCAGAACACACATTCTTTCCGTCATGTGCTGATTCGTTAGTTAATTCCGTAGAGGAATGTGTACGAAGTAGTACGAGGTATATACGGTTAGGTAGTAGTAGTTCATACGAGTGTTTGTTCACATTGCGTTGCATATGAAGTGAAATGAAATTTGTGGAGAGATTGATTTATTCAATTATTCGGTTTCAATGAGCAATTGGGTCATTTCCAAGTAATTCCGTCGGAAACTAATCACAAAATCCCTTTTGACTTTGGGTGCCGCAAATGGAGCAGTTTCTATGCAAAGTCACATTTCGATCGTAACCATCGGTGAATGTTTTAGCTTATCAGGATTTGTCGACTCCTAGTTCAATCGTGCAAATCTTATTTTTCTATTATAAGAAGCGTTTTATCTCATTCTCTCCCCACGGCTGGACAAATCTCCAAAAATCCACATTCCCGGTCGGGCATGCTCCTTGAAATAATACATCCCCGAATCAACATTTTACTCATTTTACATGCCCGTAAATTCCCTATAACCTGCTCACTTACCAAAAATGCGTATTTATAATTTGCTATTATAAATACATACCAGAAACCGCGTTAAGCTATAACCGATAAACCGATGCTGTCACCTATTGAACAAAAACGAAACGAATTGTCGAAATTCTTAAAATAAAATGAATGTGGTATTGATGGGATGTGTACAGAATGAGAACGATAAACATGTCGTATAAAATTATACCAAATACCGGAATAATTTTTATGCGCTAAAATACCAAATATTATGATGATAAAAATATTTTTGCGGCAAACATAAAAACATATATACCGGTATTTTGGCCCGTAAAATTTATACTAGTATGGATCATAAAATGAATTATGTATAGCAGTATAACTTATTTTCTTCGTTTTCATGCTGCGTACCGATTTGAAACTAGAAACTGACTTAACTTTTTATGAATTATAACAAATAATTTACTTTTTTGTTCGATAGATGGCAGTAGAAAATCCTTTATTTTGTGATAGTTTTTTCGATATATTTTGTTAATAACAACACTCATATTTTCTACAATTTTAAATCAATGGTAGAATATTTTTTTCCTTTCTAGCTATTATATTATGTATATATACTCATAGTATAGAGTACATGCATTATATAATATATAGGCCTACTCATTTTTTTGGAATAAATATTTTTTAACGTCTTACGCAAATTAAGAAATATTTTCTCTTTTTCCGTAAAAATCTTAAGGATATACTGTCGTATTACGCTGCAAGTGAGGTTTTCCGTTTTCCAGAGCAGCCCGGTTGCATGCATATATGCTTCTGTTTTAATCTCAGTTGCAATATAAAAGGGCCAATGACCTCACCGAACTGATTAATATTAGGGCCTTGAAAATAGATTGAAATACTTTGAACACACCTTTGCATTAGTTTCTCTTAATTTTTTCACTTTCTACCATTATTTCCCTTCTGATCCTTTCAAGTAAGCAGATTTTCAGCCATTTTTGACTCCTTCCCCCACTTGTCAGCAAAAGTCAGCAACACACTGACCCCCCTCCCCCCGTCAGCAAAATTTCGTCAGCAGCTAAGAATAGTTCATATGTTCAAAAAATGGTGGTTGATGACGTAAGCAACCTTCAAACCCCCCTCTTCCCCCTTGTCATCAAATGTCAGCAAATCCGAACCCCCCCCCCTGATGCTGACGTAATACTTGAATGACCCCTTATGGCTGCTAAAGAAAGAATTCCTGTGGAATTTCATGCATGTGTGTAGAAACAAAGTGCATCATCGTCGATGAAAAATTAAAACAAAACGGAATTGTGCTCGTGTATGTACAGTATATATTTATACGCGCCCGTGTCATGCATGTGGTCGGGAAAAAGTACATGTCAGTTTGAAATTTTAACATGCCCCGGGAATGTTGCGTAGTAGTCCTTGATTATATGTGAATATGCGGAAATAACTGTGCACAAATGTCTTACCGATGAGAAATCTTAGCGCCTTAATCTCTCTGTGATAAAGTCCAATACTAGTTACAGGGTGATCAGCGAATAAGCCCTTATTTCAAAATTCAATATCTCTACAACAAAGATCAATAGGATTATGCGATAAACGGTACGTTCATTAGCAAAACTGTAAGAATGTTGTACAGAAATTTCGAAAATTTAGTTTTTTTTTTAATTTTTTAAAATTAAAAAAAAAAAAAAAAACTGGAGATTTTGGGGTTCCGAAAATCCTTATTTGTGTGAAGAGAAACCATTGCATTCGCCTAAAGTTACTGCATGGGCTGCGGTATGCGCCAGAGGCATTATCGGCCCCTTCTTCGTGCGAGAAACGATTACTACTGAACGTTACGTTACAATTTTGGAACAATTTGTCAGCACACATGGCGCATACCGCAGCCCATGCAGTAACTTTAGGCGAATGCAGTGGTTTCTCTTCACACAAATGAGGGTTTTCGGAACCCCAAAATCTCCAGTTTTGTTTTTTTTTTAAATTTTAAAAAATTAAAAAAAAAACTAAATTTTCGAAATTCCTGTACCACATTCTTACAGCTTTGCGAATAAACGTACCGTTTACAGCATAATTCTATTGAGAGATATTTAATTGTGAAATAAGGGCTTATTCGCTGATCACCCTGTAGAAAGGTGATGTGCGCATGCCGTTTATGACACTTTAACCATGAATTTCCCAAATTTTCGAATAGACATTATTACAGTTCGAAATCCTCCTAGTTCTGACATCTCAGACACGACTTAAAAGGAAGTCTCGTGATATTAATAACTTTCACTACCGTATTTTAGGGTCGGGTATACGCACGTAATTGCCAATGGTTTTCGCTTTCGAGCATGTAACGTTCGATTTATTTCGATTGCACGTGAAATGACGTGATGATATATACGTATATATACCCCGCGGGTCACTTGACGTTTCTAGCTTTCTGAGATTGCGATTCCGGTCTAGATGTGAGTTATAGATTACTGCTTGGATCTGAGGGGTATATCTGCCCATACTGCAGCCCTTATTTCGAATTCAAATTCCGTTCGTTTTGCAAGTCCGAAGGAAAATTATGGGCCTTTGAGCTTGAAAATTCTGAATATATTACCGGAGATGAATATTTAGACTTTATCAGAATATATTAGACATAATTATTCATGTACGAATAATTTTGATATTTTATGCGCAGTTTTGGGAGTACGTTTTGAAGTTCGTTCGTTTATAGCTCTGTATTTTTATTTTTTTACTTTAGGGTTCTTGGTAATTTTTCTCACTACTTCTCTTCTTTTTCCCTTGAAATTTCTCTTCCATTGATGATTGTGTAAAAGATTCCGTGTGTTAAAGGGATGATATTGTTTCGGCCCGAATTATACTGAGAAATTGTATTTTCTGGATGTTATGCCGAAACTAATATTTGGAAAGAAAAGTGATTTGTCTCCTCCGGGAATCGTACCCGGGTCGAACATGCATAAAATTTGAATTTTCAGTATATTTCGGGCCGAAGAAATACCATCTCTTAATATAAAAACGCCAAAATGCTGGGGTGAAAATTGTTGTTATTATATAAGGGAGGCTGCTGTCGCCACTCAGCGCTTCACGCTACTAATGCGTGTTATAAGGAATTGGAACATGTGTCTCTGGTTGTTGGTTAGCGCACTTGCCCGGTATGCAAGGGGACACGGGCTTGATTCCCGGAGGAGACGAATCACTTTCCTTTCCAAATATTCGTTTCGGCATAACATTCAAAAAATGTTCAATTTCTCAGTATTTTCCGTATGTTGTTTGGGACTAAATTTTTGCAGGTTTTTAATCCGGCCATTCACGGCAGCCTGGCACTTTACCAAGTGTCCGCCGTTCCCCCAATGGACTGACCGACATTATTACCCCAAGAGCACTCCGTGTTGCAAAACAGAAAAATAAAACAATGGCTTAATCTATTGCTGAATTGCACAATTCAATGGGCCAGATATTGCAGTGTCATGCAAGGTATGCGGCGAATAAACAAAAATGAGTTGTTTTATCACGATCGAAAACAGTGAATTCTTACAACGTACGTCAAGTAGCACATTCCACCTCAATAGCCTCACAAATACTAACAAGATGACGATCGTTGCGTCAGTAGCTCCCTACACGGTCGCGAGACTATATAGATGCATAGAACCGCTCACAACCCAGGACCGACGAAAAGCAACTTACTTTCGTTACCTCAAAAGAGGCATGGTTGGGTCGGAAAAAGTTAGAAAAGATTTAGAGCAGTGGCCTCTTTGCCCCGTACTCGCAAGCATCGAATCACTCGCGTCGATTTGCCCATGAAAACATTCATATACCCGATGTAACGTACAATCCATTTGACTAAAATTGATAGCTGAACCCAATGGCTAGGGAGAAAAATTGCACGTGCGCCCAGTGGCTCATAAGGGCCAGAGATCACAGCCAGGGATTTCATAGAAGTGTGGGAAAGACTAGTGAGGCAAGTAAGAAGCGTGTTGAAGTGAGATTTGAGAGTCATCTAAATACAAAATATATACAAAATATATATACACCGCGCCTTCACTTTGACAGGAAACGAAGAAACAAAGCATCGGCAAACAGTGCTGGACAGTTTTGCTTTTTCTTCTTTTTACGGAATATGCAATATATACACACGCAGAAAACTCACAAAGCCTCCACTGCAATGGGAATAATCAAACAGAACCTCCGTTGACAGTGCCGGACATTCAATTTTGAATTACCCACGTATATTATTTGCATTATATAAATTTCCCTTTTTTATACAACTGGGAATTCACATAAAAATTACCATGAAGGAAATACATATTAGGAATAAATATCACTATGGCCGTGAGACTGTAGCCCTTGTCAGGGCTAGTCTATTCCAATGCACATTGGAGAAATACCAGTGACCGCGATTACCCGGTGATCGACATTATCCCGGTCTCCCCTAATTTTTTTTAGCATTTATCAAATTTACCAACGACGCTTGGGTATTATGCATAACTGACGGTAAAAGTGATACATTTATTTAACTTACTGAGACGATTGACAATTATGCAACATAACCGATTACTCTGTATAGTAACCGATTTATAGCATTTACCGTAGCACATGCGCTATTCAGTTTATTATATTCGAAATCCGTGGATAGATCTGTAATTAAATGTTGTTGTTTTTTCTGCAGTAATGAATAGTCCTCTCCGTTGGAAACATCTGTACAACGACATCGCTGCTTGTTTGTAATTATTATCACGAGAGGTATGAATTAATATGTTTCCGTCAATTTTTCAAATTTTGTCGTTTTCTAAGAAAAATGTTATTTATCGTTGTTTTCTCCCCTATTCCAAAATCTATAAGCAGTATCATAAATAACAGAAGAAGCTTTTAAATGCTTCATCGTGTGAGAAATAAATGGATCCGAAGCGCGAATCTTTTGAGCATCCATTTAGATGATTAACGACTCGGGAATGATTAATCCTTACCACTTTAATGAACTAATATGCTGGAGGTACTTATGCGGGGGAGATTAGTTGATGGCCAATTTGCCATGAAAAGTACAAATATGATCTCGGAAAGTATTAGGGTTTTGGGATGTTTGAAAATACCAAGAAGACACACCGAAAAAGAAAATATATATATTAAACGATTTGTTTAGTTTGTATTTGAGGATACTTTTTGTTGATGAATGAATGAGGGGAGTGAAAGACAGCTTTTTGGGAAAGCTTATTTAACATCGAAACCCCTCTATTCGTATTCGAAGATAATCTTCTGGTTGATTTACAGGAAGGACATTTTTTCTAATGGCACTAAAAATGGCTAAAACGCCTCCCCGACTAAGTTTAAAAAATAATAAACAAACGATACGTGAAGTTCTCGTAGATTGCGCAATTAACATCGTTTTTTGTTTTGTTTTTCTAATTCTTCCGGATCATTAGGACAGAAGAAACATCGTATTAACCGATGTTTCAATGTAACCGATTATTTTGTAACTGGGCACAACTTAAAATAATCAGTTATTTTTGTTAAATATTGTCCGGATGAAAGAAACGATAGGAAGTGGAATAAATATATATATAGCCGCAATTGTTACGTGTAGAATTAGAAAATTATATTTAAAGCCAAAGATAGATGACGCTGAAAAGTGGAACTAATTATTTTGACAGGCATAAAAGCGGAACTTAAAATTTGTCCACCACAACAAAATAAGATAAAAATATATTAACCAATATTTGACTGCATAAAATTCCTCTATCACTGAGTTTAACTATAATAAATTTGATTTAAATGATGATTTGCAACATAAATTTTCAAAAAAAGAGAGATTATATCAGTCCTATAATTATGCATCAATTCATAAAATTAATGTTCTAAGTCAACAACAGAGGACGCTAATAAAAACAATTTGTTCTGTGACACATCAAAACATTTTTGATCGCTCTTGAAAAATTTCTCAACCAAATTTCACATAATTTTTATACACATTACTTTTGTTTACTTAAATCACATTTAAGAAGCTTCGAAATCCCCCGTCACCTACAACGACGGAAATTAGACTAAGGGCAATCGAAATGTCGAAAGGAACACGAAAATTCAAACCCTTCTATTCTGATGGCAATCGACCGAACCCCTTAATTCGTACTCAGGGTTGAAGATTTTAAACATGAAAAAAATTCTCAAGAAATTTCCCAATAATAAATACATACATGTACTATAGAATAATGTCTCTAAAATTCACGAATAAAAATAAAACAATATCGAGATTGGCATTTACGTCAAGAAAAACCAAAAAATGGTATTTTTACAAAACAAAGTTTTAAAATATTCAAAAAAGACATTTATTGCATTTATTACTTGAACTATAGGGCTCTAATCATTACATTATATGAAGTTTTTAATCTTACAATATGTTTCGTTTGCATAAACCTTTGCTGAAGTGTGTGATGGCACGAAGTTATTCACCTGTTGTTAGTTGCAACAAGTGTCTAACTGTTTTTTGAGCACGGGATGTCCGTGTGTATACGTATATACATGAATGACGTATTAGACGTCCACGCGTAATCTGTATGCCTTTTCTAATGGGAAGTATGCCTCAAGGATCAACTGTCCGCCATAAATTTGGAATGAAAGGTATTAGCTATACACCCTGTATGCAGAATATGCGCATGAGACATGCTCAAGGGAATTGCCGATATAGTCACCAAATTTATTGAATCTCCAGGAGGAGTGATAGATTGGAAGATATTCGTTCCGCGTGTAATTTTCTGAAAAAACTTGAAATATGTTTCAAAGGCAAGAAACAGTATTCATCGTATGACGCGTTTAAAGTTTTTACTTTACCCATATGTAAAAAAGCTACACTAAGTAGGCGTAATTACGATTCTAAGCGCCATGTGTGTAAACAAAAAAAAAATGTATTTTTTTGGAAATATATCAAACGGGTCTTTCATAAAAAAATAAAAAGCAATATTTTCATCCAAAATGACGTTTTCAATGTGCTGGGATACCTTAATTTGTGGCATAACTTTACTGGCTTAAGTATTAATGACCAATTATCTTCTTCAAATGGATATAGAAAAAATGCTTGGATTAACATGAAGCAATTCAAATCTTCTCTTCCGAGAAATAACAAAAAAAATTTAGTACCCTTATTTTATTGCTTATAGAAGCATTTCTTGGGTGTGTCTGTATGCAGTTCTCGAAATTCCAGTTCTAAATTCAAATTCTCACACGCAAAAAAGTTTGAAACAAGAAAAAAAGAAACAATTGAGAGTAATACATAAACAAGAATCCTAACAAATTCAAGAAAATTTCCTCCGAGAATATTTTTGTATACCACTGTACCAAGTGCATTCAGAAAAACCCGGACAATTTCCTTCCAGAGTTTTTCTTATCTTTCTTCTTATTATTTTTTTTCTTCTTCTAGATCTCGAACAGTCTTCAAATGATTTCGCCTCATTAAATTGCAAATCTGTTTGAGCGGAGGTCTGAACGATTCACTGAGAATCTAAAGCATAGCGTTGATCCGGTTGTAAGTCAGCTTGTCTCGGTTCCAGATAAGTGTTTGGGGCTTTATATTCCGTACAGGACAAGGAAAAGGAAGATCAGGAAGAAACAAAATCTAAGAAAATGTAGTTTTTTAGAGGACTAAAAAAAAAAAAAAAAAAAAAGAGTAAGACGAGATTCGCTCGTCTTACATGCCCAGTGTACACAAGGATCCTGGCAGAAAATCAATCAAGCAGAGGCTTCTCCTACAATTGCACAAGGACCCCTGGAAGTTCTCACAGCCATTACGTATAATTCTTCTATACAAGTTAGGAGGAGGGTAGGGGGGTATTCCCAGCTCGTCCATAGGAATCCCTTTGTATCGCCAGAGTGTAAACGACCACATAGCGAACAAGATCTGGAAACAAATCCTTACCTTACCTTTTATTTTGCTTTTTACTCCACGTGGATCTTTATGTTCTCCCGATACGTATTTTCACATTCCACCAACAACTCCCCAACACTACCTCATGCAATCTTCGTTTTCGGTATAGGAATGGGGAAAGAAACAAAAAAAAGGGGTTGTGTATAGTATTTTTTTCTGTAACTTCTTAGAGAGAGAGAGAGGACTCAGAGATTTTCTCTAAGAAGAATCCTCTTCACGAGTGAAGATAGAGCCATGGTGCTGAATCCATTACCAGTTAACGACGTGGGAGCTTTCCAAAGAACACGACACACAGTTCAAGAGGTCACATGATGATGGTGCTTTCTGATTATATAAGTGATGGATGGTAGCTATCTCTGTCTGTCTGTCTCTCCCTCTGAAGCTTTGGTCGGCATATCATTACCATATCGAAAACCCTTTAGAATTCATTGGTTGAAGATGGAACTTACAGGTATATATAGGTACTACAAAGGTACTACTTCTAGGTGATCCATTAAGTTTTGGCCGTCACTATTTACCCATTAAGAATGTTTCTCGATAATTAAGAACTATTCTCGATTATGATGATTTCCTGACGATACCTGTGATTTATATTTGTGATTTATTTACATGAATCACCATTTTTCGATCATAAATTTTATACTTGTTTACTGGCGAGGTGCGTAATGGCACCTGAGCATGTATGTAATATATGTTGCTCAAGCTCAATAAATGGTTAGGTTTCCCGGAGGCACCGCAGTCCTCAGGGACAATGTGCTTATATCACCTAGTGTGACAGAGCCTGGGTGTCTCTCGGTTCCTATCACTATACGGATTATGGGAAAGGATGGCCGGATGTGACTATTACGAACTCGCATGCAACACTACTGAATACATCTTGGAAAGTGGACGAGAAAGTGACTCTCAGCGGACATAAATACATTTATATACAAACGAATGTGACTATTTGCCAAAAGCCACAGAGACGATATAAAATAACAGCGAGGAAGCTAAAGGTTTTTATCTTGAAAACAAAAAGCGTAATTGAAACAATACAATACAATTTGAGGAAATGTCAAGACAACAAAACCCTCCAACAAATATGCCAGGAACTAATGACATATATTACTAACATGTGTGAGCAGACATTTCCAAAAGTGAAACCTTCACCAATTCAAAACCTCGCGTGGTGGAATGATGAACTAACGTTAGAAAGGAAACGTCTGCGAGCACTAAAGAGGAGGTGTGAAAGAGAAAATGATACAGACACTCAAATAAGGTTAAAGCAATTATATCGAAAAGAAATTGCATTATACAAAAATAAAATCAACAGGGCAAAAAAAGAAGGCTGGATGAGATTTTGTGAAAAGGCGACGGAGCCTTTTGGGAAAGCATACAAGACCGTCACAAATACAAGCTCATTTCTTCCCCAAACATTCCTCGTAAATCCTGATCATCCAACAACATCTTTGCAAGCTGCCCAAAACATTTTAGAAGAAATTTTCCCCAAAAATAATGGGGAAAATGAAAATACTGTAATGCAGTCAAGAAATAAGCAGAATACTGATACCAGAAACGATCCACCTTTCTCAATTCAAGAAATTAATAGAATAATTGATAAACTAAATGTGAAAAAAGCTCCCGGTCCTGATGGAATAACAAATGCATTGATTAAAAGTATACATGCTTTCCACAAGTTCTTTTTCCCGACTCTCTTCAATAAATGCCTCAGCTTCAATATTTTCCCTACAGCATTCAAGAAAGGGCAACTGATACTTTTTCTAAAACCAGGAAAAGATCCGAACAATATCAGTTCATACCGTCCAATAATTCTTCTAAACACAGTGGGCAAAATTCTCGAAAAGTTGCTGACACAAAGAATCAACTATTACATCGAGAAAACGAAGTGGATCAGCGATAAACAACATGGATTCAGAAAAGGGTTCTCGACGGAGACAGCACTATCAAAGATTCATGACAGCATACAAACATTTAAGAGCCAAAAACAAGATGTTGCCCTAATATCAATAGATATTAAGGGAGCTTTCAATAACATTTCACATAAAACAATAGTAAGGCAACTTCTCAACATCTCAATGCCGGACAATGTGAGAAGAACAATGATTGAAGCAATCAGAGAAAGACAGATATCCCTTTTTACGGATGAAGGTGAGGCCACTATAATTCAAACAAAAGGGTGCCCTCAAGGTTCCTGTAGTGGGCCTATGCTGTGGAACCTTGTCATAAATGATTTACTTACGAAAAACTGGCCAGAAAATATAAAGATTCAAGTGTATGCGGATGATATTGCTATGGTAATTGGTGATTCAACAATCCGCAAGGTCACCGAGCACGCAAAAACAGCAATGGTATTGTTGGATACATGGCTCACAAAAAATAAATTAGAAATCGAATTCTCCAAATCCAATTACTTATGGATTTCTCACAAAAAGGGAAGACCAACCATTAGACTGCGAAACAATCCAATAAGACACAATATGAACATCAGATATTTAGGAATCATGTTTGATAGAAACCTGACATGGTTCAAACATGTGAATTATCTGATCACGAAAACACAGAAATGTTTACAAAATTTTAAAAGAATGGCTGGTCCTGCATGGGGCATTAATACGAAAATTAGAAATACGCTTTATAAAGTTGTCGCCATCCGCATTATAGCATATGGTGTTATCGCATGGTTCGGTGATCCCAAACAACAACTAAGAACAAAAGTAGACTCTCTTCAAAGGAAATTCCTGCTATTCATCACTGGAGCCTTTTCCACAACACCAAACAGTGCTTTACAAGTATTAACTAACAATCCTCCTCTACATATACTTTTGGAAAACGAAGTACAGAAAGCAAATTTAAGGCTAAAGCGCGAGATTAATATAAACAATGTAACATATCTTCCTACAGATGTAGAGCATAAACATCCACCATGGACGTATCACCCGGTGAAAGATATTTTGCCAACACAGGTCTTGACCACAGATGTAGAAGAATCAACACATCGAATTATTTTCACAGACGGTTCAAAGACCGTGGATGGCGTAGGGGCCGCCTACATCAGTATATACATGGGTGAAGTAACAGACAAATGGAACTGCCGATTGCTAAATAACAACACTGTATTTCAAGCAGAGTTATACGCAATCTGGATGGCGGTCAGTTATGCAAAAAATTGTGCAGGAAAATCAACTATAAAGGCAGACAGCATGTCATGTATACAGGCAATACGAGACGTAGAATCCCCTTACAGCCTAGTGCATGACATTAGAAAAACACTAATGGACCAAAGGAAGATTACAATACGATGGGTGAAAGCTCATGTAGGCATTGAGGGGAATGAAATGGCGGATAAATTCGCAAAAGAGGCTACAAAACATCAGCATGAAAACCACCTAATGAAATTACCGGCATCCTACATTAAAAATCTGCTCTTGCAAGAAGCGTCAGAGAAATGGCAACACCATTGGCAAATATGCACAACTGGAAGAAAAGTCTTCGACGTAATACCAAAAGTGGGTAAAATGAAAGAAGTCATGCCGCGAGAAATAGTAATGTTCCTCACAGAACACGGTCCATTCGGTGAATACATGCGGAGGTTCGGAATCAGCCGGACCAGTACGTGTAGATGCGGCCATCCGGGAAGCGTGATACACTATGTGACACAGTGTGAGTACACAAAGGGATACCATTTACAGGCGCCACCGAACGGACGAGAGATCTTGTGGAAACGGAAAATTATTTTACAAAGATCTGCAACGAGGAAACTACAACAAGTCTTGGGCTATCTGATAAATTATAAAGAAACTATTTTGATAATAACTGGAAGTAGTGAACAATCCACTAGTGATTCGGAAGTGGAATCTGAAACGGATGCGGGTTCCATATAGAGGGGCGCACTTGGGCTCCTAAACCATAACATTTGAGTAATACACCCTGTATAATTTATGAATGTTTTTGTATATACAGTTTCATAGTATGATGGTGGTTTAGTAACCTTGAATATTGTATGAGCTCATTATGGCATTTGTTGTGAATATGTGACGTACATAGTAATGTTTATGTGTATCAACAATTATTATAAAAAGGGAAATTTATATTATGTAATTAGCGTATATTATATAAATATATTATGTAAATATGTGTGGGTAATTCAAATGTGATCGCTGCCACCCAGCACTGTGAACAGGGGCTGTGTTTGATTGTTCCCGCCGCACTTTTATAGTATGATAGTAATTTGTAACCTTGAATATATATTTGTATGAGCTCATGGTGATATTTGTGCCCAATACTACCTTCATAGAGTAATGTTTTTGTGCATTCCCAATAGTATAAAAAAGGGAAATTTTTGTAAAGTAAATAATGTATGCATGTAATTCAAATGTGAATGCCCAGCACTGTCAACGGAGGCTTTGTTTGATTATTCCCGTTGCAGTGCAGGCTCTGTGTGAATTCTGTGTGTGTGTGTATATTGCATATTCTGCAATTGGACAGGCAAAACTGCTCAGCACTGTGGACGGAGGCTTTGTTTCTTCGTTTCCCGTCACAGTCGAGGCGCTGTATATATGTAATTTGTATACATTGTGCATTGTGTATTTTGATCATTCTCAAAGCTCTCCCACTTCAACTTGCCAGCTTCTTCCTCTTCTTTCTTGCACACAAGTCTTTTCCACATTTCTTTCGGAATCCCAGGCTGTGGTCTCCGGCCCTTATGTGCCACTGGGCGCACGTGCAGTTTTTCTCCCTAGTCATTGGATTCAGTCACCCATTTTTGTCAGATGGCTTGTATGTTGCATTGGTTGATGGCTGTCTTCCTGGGGAGAACGACGCGAGTAATTCGAAACTTGCGGGCACGGGGCAAGGGGAGCCACTACTATAAATCTTTGCTAACTTTTCCGACACAACTCTGCCTCTTTTGAGGGAACGGAAGTAAGGTGCTTTGCATCAGTCCGGGGTTGTGAGCGGTTCTATCTATCTATCTATCCTATCACTATAACTATCATTAAGAATGTTTAGATGTAATGATCCGCTAATGATCCGTTGAAAACAGACGTTATGTTGGAAGGGTCGTTATATCGGATGTAAAACATATATGATAGTCGTTCTATGGAAAGGTTTGGGTTATTAATCCAATTATGGAAATGTTTGGGGTTAACTTTTCGTTATAATGGAATGGTCGCTATAGCATGGGGGTCATTATAACGAGCGTTCAATTTTTGAGGTTTGTCAAAAGTTTAGTAATATTTGCTTTAGTAATTAATTTTGACCGTGTATTCCATTTGGTTTGGTTACCAAATCTTCACCACCGGATACAGGAAGGAAAAAAGGAATACTACATGCTTCCGAAGCTGAATAATGGAAGCTTGTGGTTAGAACGGAGCTTAGAGCCTAAATGTATCGTGAATGAGCAACGTTTTGATTATTTATTTGCTTGTGAAATAAATATATTTTATTGGACTCATATTCAATACGCTAATGATCCGTTGAAAACAGACGTTATATTGGAAGGGTCGTTATATCGGATGTAAAACATATATGATAGTCGTTCTATGGAAACGTTTGGGTTATTAATCCAATTATGGAAATGTTTGGGATCAACTTTTCGTAGCGGTCGTTATAATGGAATGGTCGCTATAGAATGGGGGCCATTATAACGAGCGTCGACTGTAGTTTGGTTGGTAGTTTCAACAATTTTATCAAATTTTGTCGAAATCAACATTTTTTTTTTTTCCTAACCGAAAAATGCTTCTTCTTCGGATGGCGAACCGCTTCTTTCCTGTCGAGACAAAGAACAAAATTGCAGCGACTTGTTTTCTTTGCGGAAAATCTGAACATGAGGATAGTATAATGTTTTTTGGTATACAATTTACCACCGAAACCTCTCCACGTACATTCTGAATGGCTTTCATTGTCTTTAATCAAAAAAGCAACAGATTCTTGTTTCCCCCTTTTTTTACATGAAGGGCTGAAAGTCAATTCGTGGAAATAAAAATCTTCGGATTGTGGTTAAAGAGACTAGAAATAAGAAAACAAAACTACGGATAACAAGAAGAAAAAAATCATTATATCGAGGATTTTTATAGAAATATTAAATATATACCGTTGAATAATTTCCACCTGAATTTCCAAAAAAAATGGTTGAATTGTGGGATTCGTTGAATATTCGTTCGTTATATCGTGCTTCGACTGTAACTAATTTTCACGGCTGTGCGAAAAATTAACGAACCTCCACGATCAGGAATTTGGAATAAAAAGAAATTACGAAAATGCCTGAAAAAGAAGAAAAAGTAACTGGTATTATATTTCGCAAGGGGAAAAAATCACTGAAAGAAAATTTAGCTGCGGGTTCAAAGTGAAAATTGTTCAAACTACAAAAATGGCTAATCTCATCAATTATCGTTCCAAAATACCGTACTGCAAAACTTTAGACTCACTTGAGTATCATGCTTGCATAAAAATCGCGATTAATATGTGCTGGTGCATTAGCGTTTGAATACCGACGTTATTTCATGTTTATGTCTTGGTGAAAAATTTAAAACATGATATATATATATATATGGTGTATAAAACTAGAAATTTACTAGAAATTTATCACATAAAAACACAGAGTATATATAAGAAGATGGAAGAGTCCTAGAGAGTGTGAGAGAGAACGCCGAGAGAACCCTGAAATAAAATACCCTCGATCCAAGACCAGACAGCGACTGTTTTTATTCCCACCGAATCCCAATGCATTTGGTTTTTAGTTTTCCCACAGCGCTCATTAGTGGGAACAATAAGGTTCAACTATAAGTGGGTCCCCACGGTCAATAATGGATGTCACACGAGCTTGCTGTAATCACGGGCCTGATTGCTGATGTTTAATCAAGCTGAGTGACTCGCTCTCTCTCTTACCCTCTTGATTCTCTTCCATTTCCCGCTGTTACTTTCTCTTTGGTCAACTCTCTCTCTCTCCCGTTTTCTCTGTTCTATCTAACCGGCATTTTGTTCTTCGTCGGCCCACGGAAAAGACGGTCCAGCACTTCCGAACGCGGAGATTTTGATATCTTTTGACAGAAAGTTTCCATGCCTTTTGGCATTAATCTATTTTTTCTCCCTTTTTCTGTTTTTTTTTTCCCTAGATCCAGCTGCTATTAGTACAGAATACAAGAGGAAACCACTGGATATATTTACCGAGCCTTTTTGTTCCTTTCAAGATTGTAGCGGAAAGTAGTGTATACGTATACGGAAGGAACGATAATGGCTCTGCGGTTGTACTGGTGAATTTCCCTTGGATAAAATGACTCTTGTTTCTCGTTGTTTTTTCTCTCTTGAATCTCACCCTTGTTGGCCGTTTCTACGGTACCTTGTCCCCGTCGTCTTTTTTTTTTTTACTCTGCAACTCTTACCCTTCTCTGATCTAGAAACTGAAAACTCAGCTCTCCAGTTCGGGGGCGGCTTAAGTGAGGGTGCAAAGTGGTGCGGTGCACTCGGGCGGCGGGTTTGCAAGGGGCAGCAGCTTATGCTTTAGTTAGATACTAAAATGTTTTGAAAATTTCTGTACCTGGAGCGTCAGAAATGAATTTCAAATGAATTTCTTAATAAAAGGTGTCTCGTTTCTATGCTTCTTTACGGTATAAGTAATGATCAGGGGCTGCACACTCAGGGAAGGGCAGAAGGATCTGGTGCCCGGACGCTGGACCACGGATGGGGGGGGGCAGAAATTTACACTTTATCCGTTAAAAATTACGGGGAGGAGACGGTCAAATTGATACTGGCTCTGTGTGACAGTAAATTTTTCTTGCTAGTTGCGACCCTGGAAATGATCATAACACCCTCTCCACTAAGGCGGTGCTGACAGTGCTCCATGACACGATTCTCGTAATTTTTTTGTAGTTTTACCAAAAAATTCACAATAGAGAGGGATCGCCCGAGGTCCTAGCCTAGGGGGCCATGGTATTGACGGCTTAACAATAAGAGTTGTATGTATATTAGTTATCTGGAGTAATTAAGATTGGTAAAATAATCCTGGTTCAGATTACGGGGCAGTTTCTTTAAAAGCGGGACGTTTGTTCACGGGCATTTTGTTCAGGGTGACATTGTGTTGAATGAAGCTCAGGTTTATTCCAGGATCACCTAGGCTAATGCCCTGTCAGACACCAGCTACAGTCTTCTTTAGGGGCGACACATGAGGCTTTGCACCCTGGCAGGTAAGTTTGAGTCATCCCTGCTTCAGTTGTTTTTCGGCTCGATCTGGAGATCTAAATAGAAAAACATATCTACTCTCTTCATGAAAGGAAAATTTTCAAACATAAATTAAAGTTTAAGATTGAATATGGATTACAACGACTGAACTCAGGGGACAGAAAAAGGCCTAAATTGAATATGATTCGGGGGGGGGGGGAGAGAAGACTGAAATTGAATATAATTCCATTTTTCCACCTGGATATTTGAAATATTCAATTTTCACAACCGAAGGAGGGTCTCAGCTAAGTGTGGTTGATCATTCCCCTCTAACTATTCGCTGTGATGGTCGGTCGCGAATGCGAGAAAATATTCCCGTTGAAATGAGAGCAACAGGCCTACAACGGTACAACTATTCAATCATTACACTTCACTCACAATTCAAATATAGATGGCACAACTGAGAGAGAAGAAAAATTTGTCACTGCTCCTAGATACGCACTCAGATTTTTAGGTTTACACACTTTGCTCCAGACAGCCAAAATCCTCAGCATCGGGATGAGCAGGTGCCAGAATTCTCCCGTTCATTCATTTAGTATTACGCTGACCGGAATTCAAAAATTTCTCTGAATTTTCCTGACAAAAACTCGAAAATTACCCGACTCTCCGCGACAAAACGGAATTACTCCAATGACTTTCCTGACCAAAGGTCTTTAAAAAATATATTTAATTCAAAATTTCAACCTCTCTAAATCATTTTCAAGTTTCAGTACGTTTTACTTTACAAAACTCCCCGCTGCAACATTTATGAAATACATATGCGTTTTTCCCTAACTTCCAACTTGTGCTAGAAATTTATATTTCCCTTTTACCATTTCATGTTCTTGATTTTCCAAATTACTGGTTATCCGGTAACACATCCAGTATAAGACTTAGTCAAATGAAAAATGACAAAGGCTACAAAAGCTAAATGATGTTTTACGTTTCATAGCACACTGTTGATGGCTCAATACTGACATTATAAGACATTCAGACATCAAAGGTTCGTGAGTGCCCCTATGCCTGTAGCTTCCAAGGTTTACGTGTATTTCGCATCCAAGGACTCGTTAATATTACATCACAATATCACTTGCCACAAGACGATGGATTAATAGTGATAAAAACTACTGAACTATACATACACAGGGTGCGTAGCTAACAAATACAAATACAACACCACAACAGGCAAAATACCCAGCGAGGTGGCTGAGAAAAAGATGCCCATAACAAATATGGATGTCATATATTTCAAATATAAAGCAACCCAATTAAAAATGTATTTAGAAACATTATAAACAATATATGCACATGATAAAATATTATACAGTGACCATAAAGAATACTTATGGTTGTCTTATTCTAAGTATGAATAGCTTCTCGATTTGCCCCAAAGTGTTTATCGTATTTCTTTTTAAACGTGTCAATTGTGTTACAATATACTACCTCCGGGGGTAAGCTATTCCATTTATTGACAACCCTATTAGAGAAAAATTCCCTGCGACACCATAATCTTGCATTGTCCCTTACCAATCAATCTAACATCACGCACTGCAAGTCACTATTGGAACTGTTGATTCTAGAGTCATACTTCCAATTTGAGAAAGTATCCAAAGAACGTATGGATCTCAGATAAGTCTTTCATATTGCAAGGTGTTACATGCTTAGTAAAATAAAAGCAAAAAAAACAAATTTATACGGACACCCTGTGCTCAAAAACCCAATTAGAATGATGTTGCCCTGTCTCTCCTGTAGGAAAAAAAAGAGAAAAAAAATCAATTTTTCCAAGTGCAGCATTTACTAAGAGATTCGAATTTTAAAAAAACCGGAGAAAAATTGGATAAAAAAAGACAAATGAGGGATATAATGTGTGTAAGTTATCTTAGGTCCACACGCCATTTGGATACCTCTTCCTAATTGAAAGTATGACTCTAGAATCAACGGTTCGCCAGTAATTTCTTATCACACTTTCAGCTATGTGCACCTTGTATAATAATTGCAGTTTGATTAGAAATGTGTTTCATTTTAAACTCAGAACTGCAATTCACTTCTTGAGATAATTTTATAGTACATGCCATAAACGCCAGACTTCTGACAACGGACTTATCCCGTTGCTAGCCTAGATTTGTGGCAGAGCCTGGTTCCCTAACTGCGTTACGCGTAACTTTAAGAAGACGCGACGGGATATCAAGTGGTACACAGGAAAGAAGTAGTAATAGGTAAAACAAAATCATTGTAAAGAGATGGAATGGAAAACTTGCCACGACCTAGCGTGCAGAGGAGTAGGCGCATTTCCAGAAGTTCAAACGCCTCTTGTGCATTCCTAGCAGCATACGGAAGACTTACGCACATTGGCGTACGCAACCCCTTCCCCACTCTAGCAGAAATCATAGTGTTATTTGGCGGAAAAAGACGTAATGAAACGTCTTCAGAGGAGAAGAAAAATAGACCCTACCCCCCCCCCCTCAACGAGATAATTCTGCGTACACCTATCCTTACGCATACACTTACATATTTCTAGGCGTTCACAAGTTTCTAAAAAAGGGCGCTCTCTTAACCATTCACTCACGCTTTTCTACAAATTTGGAGGGGTATTTCTTTTATGTCCCTACGCATGTCTAAAGCTTTTTCGAAGCATGAAAGGTTGGGAATCACTTTTATAGTGCAAAATGACTGCAGCATCACAAAAAGAGTATCGAACTCCTACAATTTGGTTTGAAATAGAAGGGATATTCTAGCTGATATTTTTTGAAGGAATTTCTAAGGCTCTGAAAATCAAATGAGGTGAAGACAAACTCAACAAGAAAAGAAGAAACGTCGAATGTTTCGAATCGTCTTGTCTTGCTGACAACGCATGTAGGTGAGCTTCCAACCTCTTTCCTCTCACTTTTTTTCAGCTATTTATTTTCACAGAGAGAAAGAAAGATAGTATAAGAGAGAAAGAGAGAGAGAGAGTGAGCAAGCATCTGGTGGACATTGGAGAATGCCGGTGTCAGCCACGTCAAGAAAGCCCGTGAGTGGCAGCGACGGTTTTCAGAGTAGATATCATTAATTAAGTTGACGTGGTTTGGCATGGTTCCCGGAGGAATTTCTTTCCAGGAGTAAAGACACGAGAGAGAGAGAGAGAGAGAGAGAGAAAGAGAGAGACAAAATAAAAGAAGAAAAGTTTGTCTCGTACGATAAATTTTTGAACAACTTGCGCCAACTATGGTCCAGCAAAAGGACAAAAAAAAAATATGCAGTAGTTGCAACGAAAAACAAGAAAAATCAATGCTCACGTTACGCAATCATTGATTTCGCGATTGACTGAAATTCGTGAGAGCGTCACGGAAAGCGATTATTCACTGTTGCAAGAGATTGTTTCAAAATTGCACTTTCGACAATTTTGTCTGACTTCACTGATTTTATTTTCTTTGGAGTAGTCCAACATTTTTCATGGTTCCAGTTATGATATTCCTGTCTCCGATTCTACAAGTAGTAAATGATTACTAGTCCGCAAGTTATCAAACCCATTTGCGCACCAATAAGGGGTTAAGAAAAGATGACTTGCTCCGATGGATATTTTATACTTCACAATAAGATTCCCATTTCGTTTTTTTAATTTTGTTTCAAGTGATGATTATAGTTATAGGGGGTTCACACTTTTTATCGGAGTATAATTTGATACATTTCGCCACGACGCGACGTCGAGAATGTATTCCCCCCTTTTGTACTCTCGTGAAAAGAAAAGATTTTTAAAAAATTATTCAGTGATATGCATATTGCGTTCGCAATCTCGAAGAAACAAAGCTCTTTGAGACACGTTTTGAACAAACCGAAATTTCGCTGAGTGATATTGAAAAACACTGTACATTTGAGGATATTACTTCCAACTTGTCTCAAAAATTATCACAAATTGCTATTCTTTCGACCACAATACGGCTCGGTCATGAAGTCTCGCACATATTCAAGAGACGCATTTTGTGCAGCATTTATCACGAATTCCTCAACCAAGGAACCGTCGCTAAAAAGCTATTGCGGATATGTAGCTGATTTCATATACTTTCGTACGTAGCGGCGCTCTCACTGCAGATGGAGAGTTATTGGAATGGTGCTGTAGACGGGAATGCTGAGGAAGTGAGGTTGAGAAACCATGAGCACCATGCATTTTCTCCGACAAGACGTATGCCTGATCGAAACAAAAGAAGAAAAACTTTGAGAGAGATTGCTATGGTGTTCTGTGTAAAATTAAATACCTATTTAACTCATACTGTTTGGCATGCAATGAGGGTTACGTGTTAGCAGGGCCGTCTTAACAGCAACATGGGCCCCTGGGCCAAGTGGTTTTTCTAAAGCCCTACTAGGTAAATTCTAGAAAATTTAAACCAAATATCATTTTTGTGAGGTCCCTGTTCTCTTGAAGATCCCCTGGCCGCGCCCGAGTGGGCCCCATGCGTTAAGACGGCACTGCGTGTTAGCACACTACAAGAACCTCGTTTCGTATAGATAACGGTTTTTTAATCATTTTTGTTCTTGGGAATCGTTCCTGATACAATCTTCTAGACTATTCGCGTCCCCAGTACCACACGTGAAATGCATGTGCGGTTTTTTTTTTTTTGGAAAAAAAAAAGTCATTCCTTGTGAAATCCACGATAAAATTGCGTTGTAGGTTTGATTACAGTGCCGTCTATCGGTTTGCCAGTGAACTTCGACCATGCATTGCGTGACGAAAAAATTTCTGTTTTCGATATTTTCTATCTCTTTTAATTTTTGTTCATGAGGTTAGGACATCCTGTAAATTGAAAAAAAAAATTGTCTGAATTGTGTGTGCACAGGTATGTAGTAATACCTAATACATTCAAGCTTATAAATTTATATTAAAGTAATATATTATGTATTAATTTCCAAAATTAAATTGTGAACACTATTATTAACCTCCGTCTAATAGTTACGAGATTTTGCGTAATCCCACATTACGCATGAAGGCGAAAGCGAAAAACCATCAACTCAGTTGTGATAACGTGATAATAAATAAAGTACAAAATTTTTGTTCGTAATGCGAATCATCGCTTGTTAATCAAAAGATTTTTTTTTTTTTTAATTTTTGCTCTTTATGCGAATTCCTCGTTAACCGAAGTTCCACTGTATTCAAATATTCATTAGCTCATCTTTCAAGACATCATTTAAGACGGTCTCATGAACGAAGACATCAAATGTGTAACGAACTGGTGGGTATGACGCAATTTTCCACAAGAAAATGCTATTTTTATTCTGCCCCCCCCCCCTTCAAGTATTTTCATTTTATGCCAATGGTTACTCAAAGATGAGGGAGAATAGGGCTCTTTTGAGCTTAACTCTCTGTATATCGTTCAACGGTGACGTTATTTGGATGTGGCGGACTCAGTGCTAAGTAAGTCGAGTCGGGCTCGAATTGTCTTCCTTTGGATTCCCTTAAAGTTTTTGCCTACTACTTCATTGTCCTTAAGTCATATTTTACCATCACTTCATTGTTTATTCTTTAAATTCTAATCTGATATCGTCCGAAAACTTAATCTTTAGTGAAGAACGAAGCATAAATTTTACTTGCAAAATTTTCATCGCCTAGTGCATGGGTCCTAACATCATTGCAAGTGCTCTCTAAGGATGAGAAGGTGGCGCGCTCTCTGGCTTAAACATGAAAGTGTTCGTTCTTTTGCTTCGTCTAAGGATTTTATACAATTTTATTGCTCAGATTACACAGATTCACCCAGAGGAATGACTTTTATTCTACACATTCATCGAGTCCCGTGTGTACGATGACTGCTCATGATTAGTTTGTATCATATTATTCCGTCGATGATGGGTTTTGTTTCAATGGCATGCAGGATGATTACGGTGATACCTCGGTTTTCGTCGATAATCCGTTCGAAAACAATCGGCGAAATCCGAAACTGACGCAATTATTTCTATACGAATCAATGCAAATCCAATTAATTCGTTCTAGACTCTCAAAAATACACTCATGTCCATAAATTAAGGATAATGCCAGCTCCGGCAAATAAAGGTTCAGAAACAAAACAAACGTTACTTATTCATAAAGCCCATTTATTAAACAAAAGATAAAGAACAAAAACGATGGTGTATGTATGATACCATTCATAAAAACTACGATTTTTGCTCCCTGGAGCAATTGTAAAAAATATCTCCTTTACAAAAACTTACTATTACATGGTTAGTATGATGGTTGATACATTGTATGTCTCCCATGCGATGAAATACAGTCCGTACAACGCCTAGGCATGCTGAGTATCAAATTATCGATCTGATCTTGGGAAGATCACTCCACTCAGCAAGCAATGCTCTCCGAAGTTCCGGTACACATGTAGGATGTGGTTGACGGGCTGCAACTCGTCGGCCAAGCATGTCCCACACATGCTCTATCGGATTCAAGTCAGGTGAGAATGCTGGCCATTTCATACGGGTTATATCCTCAGATTCAAGGCATTCGTTTACGATGTTTGTTCGGTGAGGACTGGAATTGTCATCCATAAACACAAATTCTGTGTCCATGGCACCCCTAAACAGAATGATGTCCCGATAAATTTGGGCTTTCATGGTCCCGGTTTGAACATGCAGATCTGTTCTGGACCCCAGTATAATTCCACCCCAAACGAGCAATGCTGCACCACCGCAACGGTGTCGTTCAATGATGTTGTCTTGGTGGTAACGGGTACCTGGCGTTCTACATATGAAAGTCCGACGTGAATCAGACTGCAAGCTAAACCTGGACTCGTCGGAACACATCACATAAGCCCACTGTGACGATGTCCACATTGCATGTTTTCTACTCCAGCCTAATCACTGCCGACAGTGAGTTGCCGTGAGCGGAACACATCTGACAGGCCTGCGAGCATATAGCCCAATATATCCCAAACGTCTGTACACGGTTTGCCTTGAAACTGTGGTACCCGTGACTGCAGATAGCTGATGAGACAGGTCGGATGCTGTGCTCCGTCTGCTTCTTTTGGCAGCTACTGCCAAAAAGCGGTCACCATTCGGCGTTGTAACTCGGGGGCGACCTGTACTGTAACGTCTACTGACAGTTCCGTTATCTTGGATTCGTTGTCAAAGCCTAGAGATGACACTTTGGGCAATTCCAAGTTCCTCGGATACTTCCATCTGAGTACGCCCACATTCCAGGCGGCCGATAATTCTACCACGTAAAAAATCATCCACATGCGTGTTCTGTGTCATAACTATCCGCTTATGGCACTGAGCGCCTTACAGAACTCTTGTGAACAATTTCACTTCTTTGTGAACAATTCCACCATTCCTTATAAACCCCCCTCTTACACTCTCGTCATTGTGACGTACTATCGGCATCATCTGGTGGCTTCCTGAAATTTGCATATCATTCTTGCAGATGAGTGTGATAATTCTACAGGTGAAATTTTTACTTTAGATTTCGATTTCCGTGTGATTCTGAATTATCCTTAATTTATGGACATGAGTGTAATACAAAAAACACATTTTATAGAGGATAAATATAGTGTTTAATGCTAAAAACAATAAGAAATGAACATAAAATGAATATAAAATACTAAAATGTAAATAACAAATGAACATTTAACATGGAATTTATATTTTTGTACATTTCTGAAGACCCTTCTAGGCGTATGGAAGACGGCGAGAAGCGGGGAGAGGTGCAGATATTGTTTGGAAATCAGAATACCCCCTCCATAAGGACTTTAGGTATCAAGGCACTATCATGGGTCACTTCCTGTGCCACTATTCGAGTTCACTTGAATTCGGACAGAAATTTTTCGGCCCCAGACGTTACTGCTTTTGCTCGATAGCATTAAACTGAAATGACTTTTTTTAGGATACGAATCTATTGCGATTACGGACTGATTATCTGTGGATGATGATGTGATCACAATTTTTACTCCAGATTCTTTATTGTATATACGTATGTATATCGTTTGTTATCTTAACATAAATTAATAAATTTCCGGATACACCCATCCCCCGGGAAAGCTTCGATCTCTCTCTGAGATGGGAAGCGGGATGTCTCTGGTCCTTCAATGTTCAATTAGAATATGAATACAACCGAGAGGAAAAAAAAATAATGTATAAAACATTAGCGCTGCTTGAGGCCTCTGGATTACGTAAATCCAAAGTGTTCTTCACTGGCTTGAGAACGCCGCTGCTTATTCACAAATATGGCAATCATGATGAGATGACAATCATATGATAAGTATGACAATCATATGATAAGTATGACAATCATATGATAAGTATGACAATCATATGATAAGTATGACAATCATATGATAAGTATGACAATCATATGATAAGTATGACAATCATGTCCGAACTGGCTCCTGCGCATGCCTAGTAACACTATGAATGCCAGTGCACCTTTCGAATTTTTCAAACCAGCCTCTGCTGGCCTTAAAATAAGTAACTGCACTAGCACTCGTGCGAGACATTTTCTTAATGAGATTAGCATACAGCAGTTTAGACTTCTCACATATGATGGCCTCCGAAACAGATTCAGAGGAGAAAACAGGATATTTTAAAATATACAATATGCAGGGCAACTACTTTATCCCCCTTCCACATTTTGTTGGCGAATCTCATTCTAGAGCAGAGGTCTTAAATAATCATCAAAAGAGAAACTCTTACGCACTCTTACAGCAAGTTTGACATACGAATGCATGGAATTAGGATAATTTCAATCATTGAATGCAATGTGTGAAAATTGTTCAATTGGAATTGTTGATCAAGTGCTCTCACGAGAACGAAATCGGACACAAGCATCGGGTTGAAGATGCCTGTTCTAGAGTCATGCTTCCAATCACAAAAATTATCAAAATAACGAGTGGACCTCAGATACGTCATTCATGTTGCGAAGGGTTTCAATGGTTATTAAAATAAAATAAAAACTTTTCATACTACATACACCTCGCCATCAAGAACCTAATCATAAAGTTGATACCCTGTATCTCTTCTGAACCCAGCAAAAAAAAACGTCCACGTCTGCAAATACAATATTCGCAGAGATATTAGTACTGAAAAAGTTGGAGAAAAGGTGCGAAAATAAGAGCATAAAGTAACGGACAACGCTTCTTTTCCTGGTTTATGTTGTTCTCTCCTAATTTCCATCCGATACTTGAAATACAAATATCCCTGCAAACAATTGCACTCAGAAACGTGGAAGTATTTTTACTGGGCTCTGGGGAGAAAGAGACAAGGCAGAAACTTTTTGATTGGGTTTTTGACAAGGGGAATTAAGTAAGCACCTGGTATAGGTACTTCAACAAGGATATTTTTCATGATCAATCAACAGCTCATGCAATGGAATACAACGATTATAGCAGTAAAAACATTCGGTGCCACGTTGCCAAAAATAATAACCAAGAGATAATACTAGAAATATTGTGTGTGATGAAAAAAATTTAGACTGAAATTAAACGACGCCATGTTAATGAACATATCCTGCACCCGGTAAGTCATTTCAAACTCGCCGTAGCAGCAGCTAAATAAGAGCCTACAATAGTGAAATTGAGTGGTCTAGTGGCTAACCAAACCTAGCAATCAAGCATTGACCACCTACAGGATAGTCATCAACTGGGTCTACGAAAAGCAAACGATCCGTAACATCTCATGAGGGAAAAGGGCAGGACCCCAGGTATAAAAAAAACAAAAAAACCGTGAGAACAGATGGCGCTCAGGTAAATTAAGGCATCATCTAACAATCGTATCTCTCACCTGCTCAGTTGGCGTCATTACCCTGTCTGGTTTGTCTGATAGGGAAATATAAGGTCAATCTGCATCATCAATCGGTTTTCCTCACCTGATTTTGTGTAGCCTTGTACCTTTTAGAAAATTTAGACTTTCTATCGCAAAACCAGCTACAAATTGTGGATAAAGAGGGACGCCAATGCTCTAGGCCAACCATAAAAATAACAGGATAAATTTGGCTGTGTGAAAGAGTCTACTTCATTTATAAGGCCAAATATGGAGGAAAATCCTAAATGAAATCGACGGCTTTTATATAAAAGGAACCAAGCGCCATTGAATCTCTCTCTCTGTCTCTCAAAACTGAGTAAAAACGATTCAAAGTTATCTTCGATTCAGTTATCTCTTCAGTTTGGTAGTTAGTTCAAGTGCACACAGACGGCATCACATCCTATATGTCACTTGATTCTAGATCAAAAATCTCACCTCTTTCAATACGGTACATCTCGGTACATGTCAAAAATGCTAAAAATTGCGCTTGGTTTCTTTTACATAAAAGCTGCCAAAATCAATTTTCAGAAATGCAAAACGTCACAAAACTTGTAGCAATGTTTTTTCTTCTTAAAAAGTACTTCGTGTGCATATATCTGTCTGCGCTTATATTTGCACGAATACAATGCACCTATATTAATTTCTCAATTTATTATTACATCACTTTAAGTATTCCGAAATACGTGGCTGCATTATCATTCCATTCGCCACTCATTTGATATATTTCCCATCAGTTTCGCCAAACCTTCAAACTACACTTCTCTATGTCATTTGATACGATGCTATATGTCACTCCGACATTCCTCGTCCATCTGCCATTCATCACATACCTACATCTTAATAATGTGTACTTTTTTTTTTCTTTTCTTTATCGTTCTCATTGCGTTCGGTTCTACTTCTATCATACTATGAAGGGTGTTTCCATAACTCCCCCCAATGCCGCATTTTACTGGCGAACCGTTGATCCTAGAGGCATACTTCCAAGTAGGAAAATTACTCACATAACGTGTAGAGCTCATATAATGTACGTCATTTATGTTGCAGGGATTGTATAATTATCAAATTATCAAAATTAACTTTTTATATGGACACACTGTCCTCAGAAACCCAATTCGGGAGTTACTCCCTTGTCTTTCCTGAGGCCAAAAAATAGCCAGTGAAATATTCGTTCAGATATTGAAATTCAAAAATCGGACAGACGTTGTGTTAGAATGGCATAAATGAGGTAAAGAAGTGTTGTCCGTAAGTTTTTTTACGTTCTTTCTCACGTTTGCTGACAATTTTTAAATTCAAATATCTCTTTCTCTCTCTCTCTGTCTCTCTCTCTCTCTCGTTCTCTCATTTTCTCTCTCTTTCTTTCTCTCTCTCTGTCTCGTTCTCTCATTTTCTCTCTCTTTCTTTCTCTCTCTCTGTCTCGTTCTCTCTCTTTCTTCCTCTCTCTCTTCCTGTCTCTCTCTCTCTCTCTCTCTCTTCCTCTCTCTCTGTCTCTCTCTCTCTCTTCCTCTCTCTCTTCCTGTCTCTCTCTTCCTGTCTCTCTCTCTCTCTCTTCCTGTCTCTCTCTCTCTCTCTTCCTGTCTCTCTCTCTCTCTTCCTCTCTCTCTCTTCCTCTCTCTCTTCCTGTCTCTCTCTTCCTGTCTCTCTCTCTCTCTCTCTTCCTCTCTCTCTTCCTCTCTCTCTTCCTGTCTCTCTCTCTCTTCCTGTCTCTCTCTCTCTCTTCCTCTCTCTCTGTCTCTCTCTCTCTCTCTTCCTCTCTCTCTGTCTCTCTCTCTCTCTCTTCCTCTCTCTCTGTCTCTC